>NC_040040.1:16255592-16488916 GCF_003713205.1 Coffea eugenioides
AAAACCCCTTATATAACCTTAATTACAACATATATGAATCATACATCAAGTTTGGCAGCAAGCCCTCAAACCCTAGTTCATATAATAAAAAGGGGAAAAACCCTCAAAACATGATAGCATCCATGATTCACCATAAATTTGAGTTACCAAGCTAATTTACACAAGATTGAAAGTAAAAATTAGGAAACTCATCATCCTTACCTTGATTAGTGTCCATCAAGTGTAGCCTTAGCTTTCCCCTTCACAATCTCACCAACACTTCACTAACTAAACACTCAAAGAGGAGTTTAATCGGTTTATTTCCTTTGATTTCTCACTTGTGGTTGGATTCAAGAAGAAATGGAGAAATCTTCCCTTGGTGTTTTTCCCTTCTTTCTCTCGGCCAAGGAGTGCAGAAATGAAGAGGAAAGTGCTAAATTTTGGAGATAAATAGAAAGACTAACTCTTGGTCAAGAAACTACCACCTTTCATTTTTCTCTTTCTTTTCCTTGCTATTCTAGCCTTAGAATTCGGTCAAAGCAGCTGCCAATTAAGAAGATATTTTGCTCAAAAGTCAATAAGCTTGTATGGTAAAAAAAAAATGGTGGTCCAGTGGTGCGTTCAATCGGTAGTGCGCGGGACCCGCCGGTTCGCGCCGTTTTTCTTAAAAACACACTCATTAGGGTTTTTACTTCCCATTCACTAACCTTATATCATTGCTACTAATCACATATTATTTCTCACTTAAAAGTCACTTTTAATCTCCAAATTTAATCCTTACTCTGTACCGAAAATTCATCCGGCGAAAAATCGTGAAAACCCTAATTTTGCTCCGATCTTGAAACCCAAAAGTAAAACCCTACTTTCTAGGTTTATTTGCAATTATTGTGGAAAGATTGGGTGGTAGGGCTTTAATAAATAATAATTTCCAAATAAAAGGGTGTTTTTGAGAAAAATACAAGAAATTTGCGAGTCCTCACACTCTCTCCCCCTTAAAAGAATTTCGACCTCGAAATTCATACCTTTTGTCGTGAACAGGTCGGGATATTTCTCTTGCATGTCCTTTTCTAGCTCCCAAGTTGCTTCTTCCACTTCATGATGCTTCCATAGAACCTTTACTAAAGGAATCTGCTTGGTTCTCAGGTCCTTCACCTTTCGATCCAGTATTTGAATAGGTCGTTCTTCATAAGTTAAGGACTCGTCAAGTTCAACATCTTCAGGTGGCAAAATGTGAGTTGGATCCGGATGGTATTTCTTAAGCAAAGAAACATGGAAAACGTCATGGATCCTAGACAAACTAGCTGGTAGCTCAAGTCGATAAGCCACCTTTCTTATTCGCTGAAGTATATTGAAAGGTCCTATATATCGTGGTTGCAACTTTTTCCCTTTTCCTGCTCTGATCTTTCCTTTTAATAGTGTAATCCGAAGAAACACCTTATCCCCTATTTCAAACTCCAAGTCCTTTCTCCTATGATCGGCATAGCTTTTCTGACGGCTTTGGGCTGTTTGAAGCCTCTGGCTGGCGGATTATTTTTACTTTCTCATACGCTTCCTCAACCCATGGTATTGTGGTCGGATCTATAATTTTTCTCTCTCCTACTTCCTCCCAATGGATTGGAGATCGACATCTTCGTCCATACAATGCTTCATATGGAGCCATTTGAATAGAGGAATGATAACTATTGTTATACGCGAACTCAACCAAGGTTAAATATTGGCTCCAACTTCCTCTAAAATCCACAATACAGGCTCTCAGCATATCCTCAAGAGTTTGGATGGTTCTCTCAGATTGTCCATCAGTTTGCGGATGATACGCTGTACTATAGCTCAACTTAGTCCCTAGAGCCTCTTGTAATTTCTGCCAAAATCGGGATACAAACCTGGGGTCTCTATCCGATACAATACTCACTGGTACTCCATGTAGTCTTACTACCTCATCCATATAGAGTTTAGCAAGTTTCTCCAAAGGATATTTCATGTTCACTGGCAGAAAATGTGCAGTCTTAGTTAATCTATCCACTATCACCCAAATTGCATCATGCCCCTTTTGTGTTCGTGGCAACCCTGACACAAAATCTATCGTTATGTGCTCCCATTTCCATTCAGGGATCTCTAAAGACTGTAACAAACCTGATGGCTTTTGATGCTCAGCTTTTACTTGTTGGCACGTAAAACATTTTTGCACAAATTGGGCAATCTCCGCCTTCATATTTTCCCACCAATACAGACGTCTAAGATCTCGGTACATCTTATTATTCCCTGGGTGCACCGTATACCTAGAGCAATGTGATTCCTCCAAAATCTCCTTCTTCAATTCCTCATCCCTAGGTACCACGACACGATTTCGAAATTTCAGGATTCCATCAGGACTTAGATTGAAATTAGATAACTCCCCTTTTTCCACCTTTTCTACCCACTTTTGTACTATTGGGTCCTTTACTTGGCCCTCTTTGATTCGCTCCATCAGTGCCGACTTCACCTCAATATTTCCAAAAATCACCCTCTTCGGTTCCAAACGAGGTTTCCACTCACAGACATCCTCCAACAGGCTCCACTCTCTCACTAAGGAACTTGCTAATTGAGTTTTCCGGCTTAAAGCATCTGCTACAACGTTGGCCTTTCCAGGATGGTAGTTAATTGTACAGTCATAATCCTCTAAGAACTCTACCCACCGACGTTGTCTTAGATTTAACTCTTTCTGAGAAAACAAATACTTAAGGCTCTTATGATCCGTATAAACCTCAAAAGTTACACCATAAAGATAATGCCGCCATTTCTTCAAAGCGAATACTACAGCTGCAAGCTCCAAATCATGGGTCGGATAATTCTGTTCATGAGGTTTTAATTTCCGAGACGCATAGGCAATCACATTCCTATTCTGCATCAACACACACCCTAGCCCTTCTTTTGAAGCATCGGTATAAACCGTATAACTATCACTCCCACTGGGCAAAGCTAAAACTGGAGCCTTAGTTAATTGTTTCTTAAGCTCTTGGAAACTACTTTCACACTTAACATCCCAAATATACTTTCCCTGTTTCTTAGTCAAGTTAGTCAAGGGTCCTGCAATTCTCGAGAAATTCTTTATAAATCTGCGGTAGTACCCTGCTAAGCCTAGAAAACTTCGCACCTCTGTAGGATTTTCTGGCTGCTTCCACTTAGCCACAGCTTCCACTTTCGCCGGGTCTACAGCAAGGCCATCTTTTGAAATTATGTGACCTAGAAACGCCACACTTTCCAACCAAAATTCACACTTACTGAACTTAGCGAACAGTTGGTGCTCTCTTAGGGTTTGTAGCACTATCCGCAAATGTTGTTCATGCTCCTCCCTTGACCTCGAATACACTAAGATATCATCAATGAACACCACTACAAACCTATCCAAATAAGGTTTGAACACTCGATGCATCAGATCCATGAATGCCGCTGGGGCATTGGTTAAACCAAAAGGCATCACTGCGAACTCAAAATGCCCATATCGAGTGTTGAATGCCGTTTTTGGCACATCCTCCTTTCTAATTCTCAACTGATAGTACCCTTGTCGCAGATCCAACTTAGAAAACACTACAGCCCCTTGTAACTGATCAAACAACTCATCGATGTGGGGCAAAGGATATTTATTCTTAATGGTTACTGCATTCAATCCTCGATAGTCAATGCACAACCTTAAACTCCCGTCCTTCTTCTTAACAAATAGCACTGGAGCTCCCCACGGAGACTCGCTCTCATGAATAAACCCTCGTTCTAGCAAGTCCTGTAATTGCACCTTCAACTCCTTAAGCTCAGCAGGTGCCATACGATAAGGTTTTTCGAAATAGGAGTGGTTCCGGGCACTAAGTCAATCTAAATTCAATCTCCCTTTCGGGCGGCAGAGACTCCAACTCCTCCGGAAATACGTCCGGGAATTCACTGATTACTGGCATGTTTTCCAACTTAATCTTTTCTCCCGGAGTGTTAATTAGAAAAGCTAGGTAACCACGTGCCCCACGACTAAGCATTTTCCTAGCCCTTATACCTGAAATAAGCGCAGAAGAGGCTATCATACCTCTCACATCAAGCTTTAGTGTTGCCTCCCCCGATATACAAAATTCAACCACTTTCATCCTACACTCTACCCGAGCATGATAATGTGCTAGCCAATCCATACCTAGGATAACATCGTACCCCTTAATGGCTAAACCAATAAGGTCCACTACCAATTTGGCCTTCCCTCTGGGCACCTCCTCTCTGAGTACCTCCTCTCGAGCACCTCCCCTAGACGCACTCGAAAACCGTCCACCCCAGCCCCACGACTGGACTTGGCAGGTGGTGCGTTTTGATCACTCCGCACAGACCCTTGGGCTCCACTAAATCCCCCTTTTCGTTTGGCGTGAAAATTCCTCACGTGTGTCCTAGCAGTTTCTATCCTTTGGGCCTTCTCCAGGACCTCCGTAAATGTATTAATCTGAGCTGCCGCTAAGGCTTCTTGTAATTCCACATTTAGCCCTTGCACAAACCTCCGTACTTTCCTTGGTTCCGTAGCAATCAGCTCAGGGGCAAATTTTGACAATTTCGTAAACTGGGTCTCATACTCAGTTACACTCATCATTCCCTGACGGAGTTTAATGAAATCGTCCTCTCGCTTTTCCTGGACAATAGGAGGAAGATATTTCTCGTTAAAATCTCGTACAAAGTTTAGCCAAGTCCATGCAGTTCCCCCTCTCTCCTATTTGGCCCTCACTACGTTCCACCAGGCCCTAGCTGGCCCCTCGAACTGGAACACAGCAAATTGAACCTGCCTCTCCTCTGTATAGTTCAGGGCAGCAAAAATATTTATCATGGCCTCCAGCCATTTCTCAGCCCCATCCGGGTCTGGCCCTCCTAAGAATTTGGGTGGAGAGAACTTCTGGAATCTCTTCAAGGCTCTATCCTGCCCCAAATCGGGGTCCCTAGGTTGATTTACAGGGCCTTGACCCTGTTGTTCCACCAACCGGGCTAAAATATTAGTCATCTGTTGGATGGCAGTGGCCACCTGATCTCCCCCGGCAGTCTGGGGTTCAGGTTGCTGCTCAACCGCTGCGTCCCTCTCCTCTCTCGGTTCTGGCACCGGTTCCTGTACTTGTTCACCCTCACGGCCTCGCCTAGAACCGCGTTCTCGGTTAGCTTTCTTGGTCCGACTTCTCTTATCTTCCATGTTGAGAGTTAACCAACTAGAAACATATAAACAGGGTAAGGTACGACTCATATATCGCGTTGCCACAAGATAATTAGAGGCAAACAAACACGTAAGAAACAAGCACTTTATTTACATAACAAACAAGTCGTATATACAGGCCAACAAGTCACATAGTCAGAGGCTATCACAGCCAAGGAACATAGAACAAAAGGTATTTACATCCACCAAGACACGTCTAAATCAAAAACAAAAGGAGACATGTCGTCCCACTATGTTCCTACTATCCCACAAAAACTCCTCAAACCCTGATCCTAACAAGTGGTCTGGCTAGACGCCGACCCAACTGACTCCGAGGATGCACTCAGCTCCTCCTCAGGATCCTCCTCTGGATCCTCCTCAGGAGCACCGGGAACGCCAGGAGCTACAGGCACTTGGCCCTCTCCGGCCAAGTCCTGGAGCACATCGTCCACTAACGCCTCGCACTCGGTCAGAATATAGCCAGTCCGATCTCGTATATCTCCAACTACTCGCACAAGACGTCCAGAAATCGCCTGGGCCTGCTCGCGAAAAGCATCGGTCCGCTGCTGCTCCTCCAGAATCGAGGCCTCCAACTCTCGGATCCGGGCTCCCTGGTCTCGGAGTGTAGCTCGAAGACGCTCTATCTCCGTATAGCACCTACGATTGGTGCTACCCAATCGTCTCCGCTCGTCATCCACTGCGAGCACCACTCGGTCAGGATAGGAGTAGGTCTTCCAGCAATCGCATTATCGGATCTTGCGCGCTGGGGACCACCGCTGCACCGGCCCACCGGGAATATCCTGGTATGTAATCACGCGAGAGACGGGCCCCTCCAGATAGGGCTCGCCAGCAGGAGCTTCAGAAGGTATATCAGTAGGTACGGGCTGAGACGGCCCCGCACCCCCAGAAGCGTCAGCGTCTGCCATCACCTAAGTTTGCAAATAACATTGCAAAAGTAAGTACGCAACACGTAGAAAACAAGGCTAAAGGCTAAGCTCAAGGATAAAACCCTAGCCTATCGTATCAAGCACTCATTCTACCTAGATCAATTCATAACCTAGGCTCTGATACCACCTGTGACGACCCCACCTCTCTCTAAGGCGTACCAAAGGGTTTGGCGGACCGCCTGCCCAGCTCTCGCCAGGACTCACTCACTAACTCACGCGAATCACGAACATACACATCCACCATGAACCATAAATAACATTCCCAATTCAAGCTTATAATACACATGGATAGGAATCTGGGTACAAAGTCTCGATATACTTAAACTAGTTCAAAACGTATACAGTCCAAGTACAAAACAATCTATTCGAGGAATAGCGCGAGTACAAGTCAAAATTCAAAAACAAAGTCTAAAGTAACTAGTCTACGCTAGCCTTTACACTTCTCACGCTTCGCTCAAACCCCTGTAAGGAAAACAAACTAATAGGGTGAGCCAAAGTTCAGTGAAGTTCCAAATATCAAATTGGCCAACAAAGCAAGGAATAACATAGTAATAGTGAAATAGCGAGCAAACAAGTCAAATCAGAGAAATAGTACTTCAACTAGCCAAGTAATATCAGGTTTGCAGTCATATATAAGGATACGGTAATCATATGTCGGCACCATTCCAGCATGATCAATGGGTAGTTGACACTCCGTCAACTTTCAAGTAATAACAAGTCCAAAATAAAACTCCACTACATGCCAATCCCCATCCACCGATCAACCCCCTTTTCCGGGCCCGTACGCCACACGAAACACGGGTGGTAATACTCGAGTATACTGGATTGCCGAGGAGATAACACTCCACTCGACCTTACTAATGACCCAGGGTTTGTTATCTAATCGACCAGGCCCTTGCCGGCTCGACTCGATTAACTAGCCACAGGGTTTCTGGAATTCCAGGCAAGACATATCTCAAGTACATGTAGAGCAAGTCAAGTATAATTACTAGCAAGAACAAGTCATATTAGGGCAAGTGCGGTAAAGTACACCCTTGCCCTATCATTCATTTTCATGTAATCATACAAGTCAAGTAAGGAACACATGTATCAAGTACAATCGGATATTTGGAAGCACTCACCAAAATATAGTGCTTCAAGTATTCACGTTCAATTATACTCCAGGCTTGGAGTCCAGATCTGCGATAAAAATTCAGTTTAAGAACTTTGAAACACGAGTAGGATTCGAAACTTAAACGTTCCGTTCATTAAGAATCGACCAATTGAAATTCATTTGAAAGACACTCGTGAAACACTTGCTCGCTTTTCAAATCGTAAGGTTTTTGTAGCATAGATACTTGGAAATAACACTTGAGTTGAAAGTACAAGGAAATACAAGTTTACATTGGCCATTATGTCTTTTCCTCAAGGTACAAGTTCGGCCAAGTCCTAACGTATAACCCTCGATAAACATAGTAGCAAAGGTTCTCGCTAGTTCAAGTGATAATCACTTAACCTTTACTCAAGTTGCAAATATAGTTTTCTAATCCTCGAGCGTAAATTCGGGCAGCATGCCCTTTGTGTTTACCTAATTTTCCAGCCATTTAGGCTTCATTATTTTTCCTCAGCCAAATCCCATAGTCACACATATCAGAAATTCAAGTCAAAAGCCGTTCCATAGGCTCATAATATCATAAGAATAAGAATCAAAGTAATAACAAGTGCGGAAATACAATCTAGCAAAAGACAGATTTGACGTGTGGTTGCGGAAATAACACATCCGAGGCTACGCTTATCGGATTGAGGCACAACTTATGCCTTTTCGAAGCTAAGACACAGGGCTACAATGTTCATGAAGATCACTTAGTCCAGTTTCCAATACAACCTAGTCAAATCCTCAATTTACAGAATCAAAATCTAACTAGTCGGCTACTTAAGCGCTCTGCACTGGAATGGTCATATCTCAGATTACAAAGGTCCAATTAAGGTGTTCTTAGAGGCGTTTAAAAGCTAAGTCAGAATACTAAAACTTTCATGTTTTGGAAAAAAGCTAAATCATTACGGATCCTAGTGAATAAACGTGATAAACTGGATAAACTGACCAAACGGACTACTGGGAAAAATCTTAAAACAGTAAGGGTATTTTGGTCTTTTCACGACCTACGTTGCTCCGATTGAGCTGAAATTTTGTAGGAACCTATAAAATACCATTATATACAACTTTTATGTTTTACCCTAAGGCCAATTCGGCCTCTAACATGCAGTAACAAAACCGGGCAGAAAGGAAGAACAATTTTCCAGAAATCTGGAATTTTCAGTTTTCAATGCAACCTTCCTTGATTTCTTACTTCCAACACTACCAAAACCCCTTATATAACCTTAATTACAACATATATGAATCATACATCAAGTTTGGCAGCAAGCCCTCAAACCCTAGTTCATATAATCAAAAGGGGAAAAACCCTCAAAACATGATAGCATCCATGATTCACCATAAATTTGAGTTACCAAGCTAATTTACACAAGATTGAAAGTAAAAATTAGGAAACTCATCATCCTTACCTTGATTAGTGTCCACCAAGTGTAGCCTTAGCTTTCCCCTTCACAATCTCACCAACACTTCACTAACTAAACACTCAAAGATGAGTTTAATCGGTTTATTTCCTTTGATTTCTCACTTTGTGGTTGGATTCAAGAAGAAATGGAGAAATCTTCCCTTGGTGTTTTTCCCTTCTTTCTCTCAGCCAAGGAGTGCAGAAATGAAGAGGAAAGTGCTAAATTTTGGAGATAAATAGAAAGACTAACTCTTGGTCAAGAAACTCTAGGTTGTTGCCACCACCACCTTTCATTTTTCTCTTTCTTTTCCTTGCTATTCTAGCCTTAGAATTCGGTCAAAGCAGCTGCCAATTAAGAAGATATTTTGCTCAAAAGTCAATAAGCTTGTATGGTAAAAAAAATGGTGGTCCAGTGGTGCGTTCAATCGGTAGTGCGCGGGACCCGCCGGTTCGCGCCGTTTTTCTTAAAAACACACGTATTAGGGTTTTTACTTCCCATTCACTAACCTTATATCATTGCTACTAATCACATATTATTTCTCACTTAAAAGTCACTTTTAATCTCCAAATTTAATCCTTACTCTGTACCGAAAATTCATCCGGCGAAAAATCGCGAAAACCCTAATTTTGCTCCGATCTTGAAACCCAAAAGTAAAACCCTACTTTCTAGGTTTATTTGCACTTATTGTGGAAAGATTGGGTGGTAGGGCTTTAATAAAAAAAAATTTCCAAATAAAAGGGTATTTTTGAGAAAAATACAAGAAATTTGCGAGTCCTCACATCTATAATGCACTTCAAATTTAACGTACACTAACTTATACTAGGAAAATGATTTAAAATTGTACTTACTTATAAAAATGCATAGAAACTTTAATATTTTAAAGGACAGTGTAAAAATGTAGGCAAGAAAATAAAATAATATTTAGAAAATGTGAAAATTTTTGGATTCTCACAACACCAAAATTTAAGACAACATTTATAAAGTATGAAATATTTGAGATATATTAATAATTTTTAACAACCTATGGATCAAAATATAATATTAAAAATATTTTGACCTTTCAAAAAAAAGTTTAAAAAAAAAAGTCTGACAAACCATACTGCCCAGCTCCAATAATTTTTTCTGTAGTCAACAGTCAAACTGATGGGCTTAGTCAACGGAATCTTTGGTTGCGGTCAATCAATCTATTGTCAGGCTTGGGCGTTTGGTTAGTTGGCTGGTTGCACTTATAAATCCGGTTCTTATTTTTCCGGTCAAATCGGGTCAAACCGGTTGTTGACCTAGTTTGACCGAGTTTTTGATATTCCGATTTTTAGGGTTAACTCGGACCGGACAATTAGCCGGTTCCCCGGTTCGACTGGTCGGACCAGCCGGTCCGGTCCAAGTTTAAAAACAGAGGTTTCAACTTTCCTTTCATCACCAGCTGCCAAACGAAAGAACAGCCCTATCTCTAGTGGTGACCATAGTTGATCTGGTCAAAATTTTTTTTTTTTAAAGAAAAAGGGGTAAAATACAAGAAACCCCCTTGTGGTTTCGTGAAAAGACACCTTACCCCCTATTATTTAAAAACCACCACATAAACACCCTAACTTTCATAACTAAAGTGAAAATTACCTTTTGAATCGGCTGAGTTACCGGCAGCAGGTCAAATACTCTCGTCTAACTCGTGGCCTGCTAAATTAGTAGGAATTGACAATCCAATGTATATCCAGAAACGTAAGCTTGAAAGCTTTGCCTTGGAACTTTGAATCAGATGCCAATGCAAGTATTAAACACACACACACTCACGGTGGCAATTGTTTTGCTCTTCTCAGTTCTCCCCTGCCCCCAACCCCACCCCTAACCCAGAAATGATAAAAGGAAACCCATTTTTTCCAGCTTCCCACCTCAAACATAACTCCACTGGATTACAAGTGGTATAATTCCCTTTCCCCCACTGCCGTTACTCGTCATCAGATTACTGACAGCCCTGACTAGAGCATTCATTCTAAATCTATGGAGCCATCTCAAGTTGTTGGCCATGGGAGCACTCGCCCATCTGGGAGTCGACAATCCACCCCTTGACCACCAACATTATTCTGCCAACGATTCCAACAATTACATCTTCATTTTCGATGAGGGCACCTGTCCATCCCTCATCCCTATTCCCGTTCATGTCGTCCTCGTTGCCATCAAGACTAAAGTCCCTGTACTCCAATTTCAAGATTTTCTGCTTTTACAAGAAGGGCAAGAGCCAGAAGCAGAGGAAGAAGCGGAATCGTCAACCTCATCATCATCATCATCACTCTCACCCTCACCCTTACACGACTGGGACAGAAAAGGTGATGATGATATTTTTCCGCAGAAGATGTGCACCATCTGCTTTTCTTACCATCATTTCTTCGTGGAAACGAATAAGTTCCTGGGCAATCTCCTCAGCTGTAGCTTTAATCTCGAGGCAGAAGGCTATATTCTTCTCCTCATCTGTAGCGGCATGACCACTCCCCTTATGAGTGGATTCCCAATTTTTTTCCAAAAATCCCCAATCAATAATTGAGTGGGCACTCAATTCTGTTTTTACTACTACTACTACTGAAGAAAATTGCTGAAGAAAATTGATCCCTTGTTCTCTGAGATCCGATTCAGCAAATTGCTGAAGAAAATTGATCCATTGTTCTCTGAGATCCGATTTTAGAGTATTAAAATTGCCATTTTAGAGTTTGTCTACCATTTTGCCATCTCTGAGGAAGAAAATCGTGGGAGTGGCTTTGATTTCCCACAAATTACTGAGCCCCTGTTCCAAACTAATCTCGCATACCCATCGTCACTAGGTCGCACACCCGGTTACAGGTCAATTTCCGCTTTAGTTATGAAGTTTAGGGTGTTTATGTGGAGGTTTCTAAATGATAGGGGGTAAGATGTCTTTTCGCGAAACCACAAGAGAGTTTCGTGTATTTTACCCAAGAAAAAAAGGTTAAATTTGATGCAAACACAAGTTGGTTGCATAGACCATAATCTTACAAAAAGTCTTGTGCACGAATCTTATTGTCGATCCAAAAAATGTATTAGTAGACAATTTGTAAGAATCTTCTTAAGTGATTTAGGATTTCAGAGACATGTCCTGACCCACAACATACTTGTATAAGGCTCAAGTAGGACAAACCTATTCCAAGTCCTCAACTTACTATACCACCAAGTTTGATTACAATTCTACTTCCAAACTAATCTCTGAACTGATTAAGTGTCTAACTCGGGGGGGGGGGGGGGAATAAATCCCTCAAACAGATAACTACTAATCCAAATATAAAACACTCTAATACCAATTTAATTAAAATGTATTCCCAATAAAATCCTAATTAGCTTGATTTAATGATTCCAACAGTAATTTAGCAACAAGCAAGATGATACATCATTCAAGAACTGTAATTTAGCAATAAGCGAGATGATAAATCATTCAAGAGAAGGGAAAGGAGAAACGGAGAAAAATAAGCTAGGAATCATCTTTTCACTATCAAAAGCTCCAACAGCTGCACCCTGGCTATCTTCTCTCTGGAAATGTAAGAACAACACTGTATGTCTGTATTTATATAATCAATCTCTCTTTTTCTCTCTTCATTTTTTTAATTTTTGAAGGGATGGAATTAAAGAGGCTTGGAGAGATTAAACATTTTATCAAAAAAATGTTACAGTGATTAAGAAATGTAATGTACATTAAGGAAATCATCAATGATGGTTCCAAATTATACATACTTAAGACGTGCAAAAACTGTTACACTGAGTATTGCACATGACATACAAATATGTCCGAATTGAGCACACAGAAATACTATAATTCTGCTTGATTAAGAAAAATAATGTACACTAAGGAATGGCTCATAATTGCGTGCAATCAAAAGAATCAGATTGAAAGTATAAGATGACAACATAAAACTAGTTAGGCAATCACGAAAAATGCACGTAGATGTTAACCCGTCATCCTCCTATATACATAATCAACTTCATCTTTAGATATCAACGAAATTGGATAATGATTTTGGTTCTATTTGTTTTTTTTGTCGAAACATCATAAATTCATTTCATTTTGTAAACTTGATATTACAAGACTTAGGTACATCAGATTCGCTTTCTCTGAAGTCATTTTGGGCTTCCTCTTGGAGTCACATGGGAAAACATACATCCCATTCAACATTTGTTGTTAGCTTTACAGCAAACTTTGCTACACTATGTGCACATCTATTCCCATCTCTATGCACAAAAGAGAAAGTACATTGTTCAAACAAACATCTCATATTTGTTGTTCAATGATTTTGGTTCTATTGGAGGAGTAATGATCATGATCTTTGTCATCATTAGTCTTGTTGATTATTTCCGACAATAAGATCATGATCATTATTACCGTTTTTAATCTAGTATGGTTCCAAGTATGATTGATCACCTCATGATCACTCTGAAGATTTATTGAAGAAGTCTTCAAAATAATGGAAGAAAAAGACTAAAAAAAATAGATTTTTTCAAGAAGGGTTATTATATCTTTAACTTACTGTGATGTGAATGTCGCCATAATTGTTGAACATACCAAAGGAAAATGATTAAACACTGTGCCCGTTGTGAATATTATTAGTTCCTGGACTAAAAGGGTGGAACAATTTTGCAATATGGAATTGTGGATTGTGACTTAAAAAAAATAAGTAAAGCTTACCAAAAGAACTACTAAAATTTTGCTACACCGACTTATTTTATTTCCAAATTTGGCTCAAATTTTGAAGTAACACAGCCTCACAAGTCACAAAGTATACATCCTGCTGATTCAACCCAGGTGCATTTGATAAAATTAAAGTTTGAAAACTAAATTTTAAAATTTAAAATTAGAAAAAATTTAAATAGGATCCTAAAGAAACATTAAAATACCTAATTTTTTTGAAGGGCTCAAACTTAGTAAAGGTAAGGTTAATTAGATTTGCCAACGGTTCATGAGAGAGAAGCAATCACAAGAATGAAGGGGAAACGGGACGTAATGAACCATAAGAAGAAAATGAAAAAAGAGCAGTTACTAAGAAATCAAATTTCATACTTTATCAAGAAAACATAGAAGAAAAATAACCTAATTTCATTCCAATACAAAAGTGAGAATCTAAAACTACAGATTAATATTTTTGACTCTGTTCATGTGTCTATATATATACATACACACACATTGAGCTAGTGAGACTGAATGCAATAATGTGACCACGTGCGAGGTGAGTGTCGCACAATTTTGGGGATCTTAATCTTTCTCTTGTCTAGTCTGGAAATGAGATGTTATGTCCACAATTTATTTCTATAGTTAAAAAATAAAAATAAATAAGCAAGTAAACTAATTATTGGTCACAAAAAATTGAGAGACGGTTTGCCACGATCATGAAACAAAGCTATCTTTTCTTTTGTTTTTGTTCTAATGCAATGGAGTGGGATGATTTAATTTTTGTGGTAAATAAATCGCCTTCCAAGTTGAATCTCCCTAGCCTAATCCAGATTATGCTCACTAATGTCCTCTGAATTTTGCGACACAAACAAGAGGACAAGTCAGTATTAATTTCTAAAGAGAATCTAAATTTAATTGTTTAAGAAAGAATAAAACCAAAAAAAAAAGGGTGAAAAATTAATTAACTAGGTGCTTAGTTTAACACGATCTATTCTGTTAGTCTGCTGTTAATTATTTCATGTCTCTTTTCTTCTATTTCATTTTCTTTTGTTTTTCCTTCAGAAAAAGCCACCTTATGTATAAGAGTGGGGATTCGTTTGCTCTTATATAAGCTCACAGGCAAAAATAATATCCTCGGAATTCATCTCGTAAAATTTTAGTGAAATAATTTTGCAATTTCTACAATTGAACAAACGATTCAAATTATGTACTAATTAACTGCAAAAAGATATTAGAAAAAAGAAGGAACCAATTAAATCATATCAACTGAAATGTTAGCGTGCAAGTGATCACTTGTTTTTTTTTTTTTTTTGTAAGTAAGAATAAAAAAGTGATCACTCGTTAAGGACAGGTTTGCTATACAAAGTCAGAACCTCGTTAGCTTTCTCAAGTTTTTCCATCTTAGTAATAATTAAACTTCTTAAGAGAGTTTACCCACTAAAAATTGATGTTCGTATTTTTTAACTTTTGGATGATTCATATGAAATTGCATGCATCAAGAAATTAGCAGTAAAGCGAATTTGGCAAGCATACGACATTGACAACATACATCACGTAGTTGTAGACTCGATCGTGCGGCCTCAGTGCTGGGCGACATTTAACTGGCTAAAGCCTGAGTAATATCGCCTCATATATGCCCTTGAATGTTGTCGATCGTCCCAAACTGGTTAGGTTTGGGAGAAAGGACGGAAAAAGGAGCTGTACTATAGACAATGATGGTGATGGCCAGATAAGACTATAAGACTGAATGGTTTTAATTTACAGAAAGGAAAAAAAATGACTGAATGGTTTCAACTCTCCTTCCATCACCAGTTTCAAAACAACAATTTTGGCAAGTGATTTAAGGTTCCAGAAGTATGTCTACACCCGTCACAGTAATCGAGTTCCGGAAGTATGTCTACACCTTACCAAGAAACTAGGCCGCTGCAACCTTCTGTACTTGAAGTAGAATAAAACATGCAGATTTAGTTTTTTTCCAAATTCGTCTATTTGTTGTTTTCTTTGCTGCCTTGTTCTCCGCAAAGTCCCAATCTTTTTATTTTCTTTTTTTCTTAAAAAAAAATCTTTTTATTGCCATGGGAAGCCTTTGGCTTTGTCAGTAAGTGATAATGAAGAAAAAACTACAAGCAAAATGACAATAAATCTGCAAAATGCATACCTGTGCGGTCTCCGTGGTTGGCAGCAGCTAAGACTTTAAAAATATAATATAATATATCAGTATACAAAGTCCTGAAATCTTGTAGATTTTGCAAGATATAAAATGTAGGAAAGTGAGCGAAAGTGCAAGAAATGTTTTTTATTTTCCTAGTAAACAAGCGTATATGAAAGAAAAAATAACTAATTTTTCTTTACTTTCTCACACTTTTCCCTGCAACAAACACTACTCCAGCGATCAAGATAGGCACTATGGCGAAAATTTTTTCCTGTGTGTCTAACCTACTCAATCGGAGAGTAGGAAAACTTTAAAAGCGTGAATAGAAGTCCTCCGAAAAGGTACCCAAAAAAATAAACGTTGGAAGGTAATCTTAGGCTGGGAAGTTTAATAATCAAGAATGAAGTTGGATCCAATTTGTCAATGGTTCAGAAAGAGATAGGGAAAAGAAAAAAAATCACAAGTACGAAGGTGAAATGGGAAGTAATGAAGAAAAACATCTGCCAAGAAATCAATTTCCAGAATTCTATATTGTTAATGTAAAAAATGGGGTTTTCCCAGCTCAATTGGTTTTTTTTTTCAGAATATTTAACTAAGGCAAATTGTTCGGTTGTCCATATAAATTCGAAATTTGATTTGAGGTGCTTTTAGGGAACAAAACTTTCTTCATCCTAACATATCTTGGTTGAACTTCAGGGCTTTTATAAATCTTTTTGAGTTTTTTTACCCTTCATTTTTTCTGTCCGAACAAGTAGCATGCAGATTGAGGAAGTGATCGAACTAGGAAATCTAAATGTGCTTCCAAGAACCAGTACTCTAATCGACTAAAAGACCTTCATTTAACAGCTATCCGTTCCTCGGGTTGCTGTCAGGGTCTTCTATAAGCGAAGTAAATCAAAATCAATAGCCTAAAATGCTCCTCTTTTGGTGCTTCTCTTCATTTTTCTAATTTTTGAAGGAATGGAATTAAAGGGGCTTGCTGAGTTTGAACATTTTATCAAAAAAAAAAAAATGTTAGAATGATTAAGACAAATAATGTATACTAAGGAAATCATCAATGATGGTTTAAACGTGTAAAAACTGTTACACTGAGTACCGCAAATGACATACAGATATGTCCGAATTGAACACACAGAAATACTATAATTTTACCTTTGGAATTCTGGCACCCTGTTTAATTTAGAAGTTAGTAATGAAGCATTTGGGGGACAATATTGACGACAAGAAATAAATCGACGTATATTTCATTTACGTGCAATATGTGCACGCACGCCATGATTATGTACACCATAATTTTTAATAAAGTGTTAGTTGTGCACCAAATTTTTAATAATATTGGGAAGTGAATAGCAATGGGAACTGAGGGATCAAAGAGTAAGGTTGAAAGTAACATACCCATGCATGCATGCGATGTTAATTTCATATCTTACCTTTTATTTTTTTTTTCTTTTTCCTGAAGAAAAGTTTGCTCTTATTCCCCAGTGTATGTTGTTTGAAAATTAACCATATATAGTAATGCTTTGAGATTTTCTTAGGGATAATTTCATAAACTCCCTTAAGGTTTTTGACAATTTCACTAAATTTTCTCGAGATTCAAAAAATGATACCTACCTTCCCTGATTCGACAATTTTAGTAACCAATCCTTATAATAGGGTCAAATTTTAAATAAATAACCTAAAATGCCCTCATTTTTATAAAGTTAATTTACTTTTCCAAACAATTATATATTAATCTAGAATAAATATAAGGAACAAGTGTCAAGCTTTTCATACGCATATTTATTATTTGAAAACCAATTATGGTAATAAACCTACCACCAATGATAAGTTAATTTTGATGGTGCATTTCTGGGGACATGGATTATTTCTAAAATGGAGAAGAATGTGTCCTTGTAATTTTTTAGCATGGATTTTTTAGAGTTGGTGCATTTTTTTTTAAAGAGTTTGTGGATTTTTGGAGTGGTAGAAATACCACAACTTGGTAGTGGTCTAAAGCCATTTTTATTTTGAGTTATAGTAGATTTTGACACCAAAATAAAAATAAACAAACAAAAAAGGCTTGCGAAAAAATTGGATCACATTCATTACCGAAAAAAAAAAATGTTTCTAGTTTGACATCTAGTCATAATAGAAGTTAGGGACAAGATTGATAATTCTATGATTTTGCTAACAAAATATAAAATAGAGAAAAAGAGGAGATAGGAAACAAATAATTATAAAACCCATTCTCTATATAAGCATGTTAGCATCTTCTTTTTAAATGGGCAAGGGAGGTAGGTGAAATTTTTAAAACTGCAATGATACTCAATGTAACCAAGTTTCTGAAATTATCCCATTTTCTCAGTCACATATATATTTGACGATTTCATGGTCAACTCCGCTTCATAGCGATATATGCTTGAGGGCAGTTGGATGTGTGTTACAGAGTTGTGACTGGAGGATTTTTTTTTTTTCTTTTTAAATTGTGTAGGTATGCTTTTCAATTATGGGTTCTGTTTCTCTCTACCAATGTATATATATGCATACATAGGTCTAGTCTGTCAACCACCTCACAAGATCTGCGCATCTGGCTTATCAAATTGAATGTAATCGGCCGAATTTCTTCTTGGTATTCTAGTTGCTGTGTAATTTTTTGCAATTTGGTTCTCTTGGTTCTTGATACTCTTGCTATGTAAGTTAATCTTTGGCAGTTTGGTTCTCTTTCCTTTTAAGGTTAGAAACTGATCTCGTAGGGTTGTAATTTGCTCATTTTAGATAGAATATAGCCTTTTCAACCTGTTGTGCATGGGAGAGAAAAAGAGAGATTTTTACACTTTACCTGCCATATTGCAACTCTTTTTCAAACATTTAGCAGTAATCAGTGAAAGATTATCTTATCTTTAGCAATGATCTTTATCAAGCCAAGATAGCACAAAAAATGTAATTAGAAATCTCACTTTATCTTATCAAACTAAACGTCCAATGTTCTTATCTTTTGTTCTCAAGTTACCAAGAAATTATACAAGGAAAATAGCCTAAACATCCCCACACAAAAGTGAATAGATTAAAACTACATATTACTACCTCCTACAAAGTATTGGTTTCAATATTTTTTTATACTAGTGAATTTGAACATATGAAATATAAGATTCATTTAAATATCTTCTTTCAATTTTCGCACGTTATGATGTATCCAATATGTTGCTATAAAGACAAATTTTACACCGATGATGTATTGACCAAATGATTTTTCAAGGCATGATCGTGCGGAATATGTGGTTGGCAACTAGAAAGGCACTTCCATTCTTTAAAGTGTTTCAAAAATTTCTGCCATGGAGAGCGTTAAGATGAAAGAAAAAAGCCAAATGGCCTCATCAACCTTAATGTTACTAGCTCTTTGCAGGATGTGTCTGCCAAAATACTGTCATTTTCTCAGCATGGCCCTAGAGCCATCTGTATTTTGTCTGCAAATGTGACACTTCGTCAAGCAGCAAGATCCTGTGCAACTGCAACTTACGCGGTTTTCAGTGCTTAAATGTTTTATTCATATTGCCAAATCGATGGTATCAATGGTGGAAAAGTTTTGATTCTGAGGATGATAATGCTGGTCAATTTAAACTAAATTCAATATCACCTCATCTCTTAACTAGTATACGAACTTAATTTCCAGGTCAAGACGGAGGCGGAGCTTAGAACTGTAGCAGTATGGTCAAAGGCTCCAAGTGAGCTAACTTCTTGAACCTAAATGCCTCCTGACTGAGTAATCGTGCGGAGTACGTGCGTGGGATTACAGGGTTTGTAAGATGGTCAATTCTTATTGAATTGATTTCGCCTTTAGTTTATTGAGATTTAGAAATTCAAGACTTTTTTATGATCAATTTGAAATTGCAATCCTATGTCACAACTCAGAAGAATGGACTATACAAATTTAAGACTTTTTAGGACAGCAAGAAATCACAGTATCCATGTGATTTTTTTTTCCTGAGAATCAGGTTTAATGGGCTGTCTTTGGCAGCCATTAGCACGATCAAACGTCTAGGAACTTCACCTCTCTTTGGATCACTGGCAATTCCAAAATCAGTTCTTGCCATGGAATTGAATCACATCACATGCTGAGGTATCTCGCCTTAAGAAGTTGATTGATGTACAATCGTGCGTGCAGGAAATGATTATGTTGGTGAGATTCCTGCCCCCATCAAAGCCATGTGCTGAAAACATCAAGAAACTGATCAAAGAGTACGATTATCATTGAGAATTTGGAGAATTCTGAGCCTGGAGCAGGGCACCCATCTTTTCCTTTGCCCACTCTATCTAGAATGGTCAGTACTTTCTTTACCAAAAGGTATCGACTACTTTCAATATTCCTTAATCATGCAACAAGGGAAAGAAGAAGAAAGTCAGGATGATGAGCTGTCTCTATATGGAACGTGTCATAATTGCGTGCAATCAAAGGAATCAGATTGCAAGCATAAGAAGACTTGTAATTCAGTTCTATAACAGTTCAAAGGGATGCTGAAATGGTTCCATCTGCCCTTACCAGCATCATATGGCTGGACTGTGGAGGTCTGACATTGTGTTGGAGGCGCCTTTAGGTAATAGAATATGGGGCTGGTCTTCGATGAATCATGAAAGGGTTTACCGATTTGAGAGAGGAGAGGAGAGGAAGGAGAAACCTAGCGGCGGGGGAGAGATCAAATAATCATACTTAGAAATTTCATTCTTCTTATTGTTTTTTTCTAAAGTAAATGGGATATGATGCTTAGACCATCAACCTTTTTTCGTTCTCTGATTTGAACCATTGATCTACCTTCAGTCTGTTGGTCATCTAATTTGCTGATTGAAAAAATGCCAAAACAAAACCAACAAAGCACATTTTGAAAAAAATTAAAGAAAAAAATAAACCAACAAAGCACATTCACATAAACTGCTGAAGCAATCACGAGAACTGCACGTAGAGATTAACCCCACTGTTCTGCTATAAACTGAACCAATTTCATCCTCAGATTTCAAGTTAGACAATTTTTTTCATTATTGAGAGTTTTCCCTGCCGTTAATCTCATTGCTCATTTTCCATGAAAAGATCGCCACCAGTACTAGCAACTATTTTCAATCTATCATTGGTTGATGTATTAGTTATTGTCTCATAATTTTTTTTTGAAGAAGTCTTCTTAATAATCAAATAGTAGTTAAGAGCTAAAATGACAAAGCTTGTTCAGGAAATGTTAACCTTCTGTGATGTGAATGTGTGGCTCTAATCAGCGGCGGAGTCAAATAGGAGTGAGGGTAGACAATTGTCCCTCGATCAAATTTGATGAAATTGAATGATGTTGAAACTTTTCAAAAAGTTTTTAAGCTTGTACTATACTTGCATCCCCCGATTGTATAATGGCATCAATATGTAATGGTGAAAACCTAGGTGTATAATGGCAGGCATTGCCAATTATAATGTCAACAGCATCCAGCAGTAGCAGCGGGATTTGGTGCTTTGAACTCCCTGCGCTGTTTGTCCCCATCATGTATATAGTCCAAGATACCTGCCAATAACAAACCTGTCAAACATGGCTTTCTCAGGATCATAAGCATAAGCTAAGATTGGTGCCAATAACCCAGAACCTTTGCTCCTAATCTGGTGTTGACAAATATTAACTGGCCAATAGGGAGGTTCCCAACATGAATGGTATTATTACTTGCAAAAAAACCTCCATACCTTGGGGGACAGGGAACACATGCCTGCTCCAGGAATAACCTTCATTGTCCACTTTAACACCTGCAAGACAAAGTGATAAGATCGAACACAAGGAGCCAAAATAGCCACGCGTCCCCTGAATTCAAAGAGTTTAAGGTCAGGTGACTCGAGCAAATTAACCCAATACAGAGCGCCATCCAAAGATAAGAATTCCCCGCCAAACTTTGAAGGGATGCTGCCAATATCCACAGGCACCTTTCTCCAGGAAGAATCAAGGCCACCGCCTGAAGTGAGAATCTCACATTCAATTTGACTATCGTCTTGATAATCCAGTGCAACATGAAGATCATAACAAGCTGATTTCCAACAATTCTCACTGCATTTGATTGCTTCCTGATAAGCTTCTTCTTTTCTTGCTGACTTGTCTCGTTGCTGATAATTATAATACATTCCAATATGCTGCCGACAATGTTGCGCGGATTTGCTTCTTGGTAAGAGTAATCTACATTCTTCTTTTTTTTTTCTCGGAAACGATAGAAATTTTATTATAATAAGGAAGTAAAATTACATAGATTGAGCAAGGGCTCAAATTGATCTTTACAAAAGTGGACTAGGCCACTGATGAACTGAAATTTCATCATCAAAGTATAATCATAGCTAATCTACTCAGTTTAGTACTGAGTCTATCCATAGCAACAGGCAAACTATCAAATGAGCATTTCCTAAACATTGAGCAAAGATCTTTTATGTCGTTCAAGTGAGTTGCCAGCCTTAAGTTACCAGAAACTTGATAGCGTATCATATTAAGAACCTGACTGCATGGAGTTCGAATATTGACATGCTGGCAACCTTTGTCCTTGAGCTTCTGAAGTGTCAGTTTTATGGCCAAGAGATTGTCCAAAACTGTTGAACCAGTGTTTCTCTCGCTCAGTATCCAAGCTTCACGTCTTTGGCTCAGATTGTTTTCTGCTGTCACTCCAATTCCCATATTTTGGCCCTCGACATGTTGACCCACCTCAACACTAATGTTCAGCAAGCACTCCTCATCCCCCATCCGTTCCTCCTCATCTTATGCTGTTTCTGTTTCGAGGATGCTCAACTGATGTTGTTTCTGTTGTGATTGTTGATACTCCTCCCAATCCTTCATGGCTTTCCTAATGACTTGCATAGAATGTCTATCCTTCCCTTCAAATTCAGCTTCATTTCTAGCTTTCCAGATCTGCCAAAGTATTTTCACTGTTAAGTTTATGTGCTCCCTTCCCTCCTTTCGCACCTGCACTTCCATTAACATACTCCACCATCTGCTGAAGTCGGTTGTGTGCTCTTTAAGTCCATCCCACTGGAGGGGCGCCATCCGCCATATCATTTGTGCTTGTTTGCACTGAAAGAAAATATGTTCCACAGTTTCAGTATTTTCCCCACACAGCTTGCAGATTAAATCATCTTTGCCCGTTCGTTTATGTACTACCTCCCTACATGGCAAGGCTCGGTTCAGAATTTTCCATACAAACAGCTTTTGTTTGTGTTTGATCTTCATCTTCCAGAGCTGTTTCCAAGCTTTCCCACTCCCTCCTTCCCAACTTGTCTCTCCCTTATCTCTGCCGTTGCCTTCCAACCAATTTTCCTTCTTGTTATTGCGTCATAAGCTAAACTCACTGTGTACTGTCCATTCTCACTATGGCTCCAAAAGTAGGAGTCTGGTCTGCTAGTTAGACTAATAGGAATTTTGAGAATCTGTCTGGCTTCTCTCGGATTGAAAGTTCTAAACACAAGAGGTGCATTCCATCTGAAGTTACAAATCAGGTCACTCACTTTACTAATCGTACAAGTTGGGGGCTTTGTGGACACCATTTTACCTTCTTTGCCATCCTGGATCCAAGCATCCTCCCAAATTCTAGTGCCTTTGCCATTACCTATCTTCCTCCTTGCTCCTCTTCTTACCTCCTCTCTTGCGCTCATCATGCTTTTCCATATCCAAGAGGAGTTGGCTTTGGCTTCGCAGCTTAGGGGTGACTCATGTTGGTAATACTTGGCTTTCATCACCTTACTCATCAGCAGGTTTGGGCAGGTGAGAAGCCTCCAGATTTGTTTACCCAACAATGCTTTATTAAAGCCTTGTAAGTCTTTAAAGCCTAAGCCACCATTATGCTTTCCCCTTGCCAGCTTTTGCCATGAACACCAATGCACTTTCCTTTTGTCATTTTCCTCTCCCCACCAGAACCTTGCCATAAGAGCTTGAATGTGTTTACATAGTTTGACTGGAAGCTTAAAACATGACATGGCATAGGTTGGCATTGCCATGGTTATAGCTTTCATTAAAACCTAAAACCTCTTTGCCTGCTTGGGAGAGCTGCTTATTGCACCAACTAGCAACCGTTTTCTGACATTTATCTCTGATAAAACCAAAGATCTGGTCCTTTGTTTTGGTAATGACCATAGGCAGCCCCAAATACTTCCCTTGATGTACCACCTGGATATGTCCTAGTCTACTGCATATTTCCTTTTGTTCCTTAGGTTCCACATTCTTGCTAAAAAAGACCGATGATTTTTCCATATTTATCAATTGTCCTGAGCCTTGTTCATACATTGCCAATATCTTCATCACTTCTTCAGCTTGATCCTTGTCAGCTTTGCAAAAAATGAGAGAATCGTCTGCGAAAAAAAGGTGACTGATTGATGGTTCAGCTCTACTTATCTTCAATCATGATAGCTTGTGATTGCTCTCTGCTTGAGTCAACAAATTGGAGAAGCCTTCGGATACTAATAAGAAAAGGTAAGGTGACAGCGGATCACCTTGCCTAATTCCCCTTGAAGGTGTTAAGTAACCTTTAGACTCCCCATTTATATTGAAAGAAAAAGTAGTTGTAGTAATGCACTCCATTATCCAACTAATCCAAATCTCACTGAAACCCATTTTGTTCATCACAGCCTTCAAATAGCTCCACTCCACCCTGTCATAGGCCTTAGACATGTCTAACTTTAAAGCCATAAATCCTTGAGACCCTTGCCTTTTGTTTTTAAGGTAGTGCAAGTACTCGTGAGAAACAATAATGTTGTCCAAAATTTGTCTTCCAGACACAAAGGCTGCCTGGTTTTTACTGATGCATTTGTCCAGTACTTTTTTCAATCTATTAGCAAGAATTTTGGAAATGATTTTGTACAAAACATTGCAAAGACTTATAGGCCTGAAATGCTTGATCTCAATGGGATTTTCTACCTTAGGAATCAGGGAAATGAGTGTATGATTGACTGCCTTTAGCATATGGCTAGAATGAAAGAAGCTTTTGATAGCTTGAATGATGTCTGTTTTGAGGAAATGCCAAAATTTCTGAAAGAAAATTGGTGTCATGCCATCCGGACCAGGGGATTTTGTTGGGTTTATAGAGAATAAGGCTTGTTTAATTTCTCTCTCCCTAACAGGTGCAATAAGTCCTACGTTCATTTGGTCAGTGATGGTCAATGATATTCCTTCTAGGACCTTATCTATTTGCCCAGCCCCCTTACTGCCGAAGAGATCTTGATAATGCTTCAAAACTTCCTTTCCTATCTCCTCTTCAGTTTTTGCCCAAGATTTATCCTCTCTTTGTAATCTTGTTATCCTATTTCTCTTGCGTCTTCCTTTTACACTTGAGTGAAAGAAATGTGTATTTCTATCTCCCTCCTTGAGCCATTGAACTCTAGCCTTCTGGCTCCAGAAAGTCTCTTCCTCATCATAAGCCTCCTTCAATTTCATTTTCAGCATCTGTTTTCTCCCTTTTTTGTCTTGGCAGTCACTATTTCTGAGATCCTCCAGCTGTTTCTTACATGTTTCAATGCTCTTCCTAGCATTTCCTTGGAAGTTATTTCTCCACTTGAGTAATCTACATTCAGCCTCAGCAATTTGTAGACCCTGTTAACTTAAAAGGGTCATAGCCAAAGTAACATGAACAATTTGTAGTAGTGGATGATGGATCAGGAAGCCCAGAATCTCTCAATTTATAATGTATCTGTTTAAAGAAATGCAGTCAATAAGGTATTTGATTTCAATTTTCAACCCCACTGGTTCTGGTCCTAGTGTTGCATAAATACTGAAGAAGATGCATTAGAAAGTTGTATTAAAAGTACATAAAAAGGTTATGAAAAAATTTGTGGAAATGTATAACTATCTACCGAACAGTTGGATGATGCATTACTTTGTTACATTAAAGGTCAAGAAAAAAATTTAGAAAGAAATGTACAAATGTACAAGTATCTACCCAAACATTTTGATGGATTACTTTGTACCAAAAAAAAAAAAATTAACATCTAATGTATATCTTTAATGGATCAAGAGCAGGTATGGTTGGAATTTTCGTACAATCATTCGACAGTTATACATAATATGATGTAAATTTGCTATATTCATAAATTTTACGAGTACACACTAATTTACTGCATAGATTCAACTGCTACGAGTTGGTCAAAAAAAAATACAACTGGAGCAATATTTGGAATGTCATTTTTCCTCAATAAATTTCTACGTTTCTTTTGAACTTTTTATCTTACATATATCAAATCGCTACGGTATATTTTTTTTTTTTACAAAAGCTTCAATAAATAGCAATCCAAACGTGACTGAAGTACAATAATCGTACCGAAGTGTACCCGATCCAACCATACTGCCCCGCTTTACAATTTTTTTCAATGGTCCCTTTTTTTTTTTGGATAGAAAGTAAAAAGAACAAAATTTATATTTGGAGGCAAATACGTGACTTGGAACTCGAAACAGTTGAAGCTCTATCGAAAGAGATACTTTTATGCTCAGCTGCACTACGTGGCTACACGCGCCGGCTCTGCGTCTTGGCATTCCCACTCCTTCAGCGGCGTCAAAGCCGGGCAGCTGGTCCTCCACCATGGCCACGCCGTCCTCTGCTCGAATCGCCATCGTCGGCGACGTCGTGAGCTTTCTATCTCTCAGCCCCGCAATTCACGATGTCATTTTCTATGGTTTTAATTCCATTTTATTGAAATTTTGAAGCATGATGATTGGAGTCTGGAAGAAGATACAAAAGCACTTCAATTCCTCGAGGTCTTTCTTGTTAACCTTGCAAAGCTGTAATTATTACTCAATTTTGCCTGTGGACCTCCTAATTTCTTTATTTTAATATTCGCCGCAGCAGTGAACAGTCTAATTTTGACTAACAGGTGTAGATGCATGATACATTGATAAAAAGAGAATTTCAATCTTGAATAAAGGTTATGTGCTCGTTAGCAATATGTTTATACAGTCAATATAGAAAAAATGATTAATCCAAAATTTTTTTAGCTACTAAGTTTTAGTTTTATTTCGTTGGATAAAGTTGTTTTTGGAGGAAAATGCTTGCATAAGGGGTTTTTTTTTTGATACGTTGAGGCCTGGAATTGAACCGTGGTTGCTGGAACTAAGAGTCGAGTTACTCTAACACAGGATGAAGTGGCTGATAGCAAATGTTTGCATTAGTGTTTGGTTTATGCTTTTTGAAGTTATATCATGTGAAGTAAATAGTACGTCAAACCAGTGGACACTTGATTGAATGGATTAGCTATTTGTATGGACTCTTTTTGAGGCATTTAACTTAAGTGAGTTGAATGGAAAGATAATTAAAGATGAAAGATTTGCTAATTATTTTCAAGGAAAGAGACATTTTTTACAACTGAAACTGTTTGATGGCCAGAACCTAATACTCAAAAGGTGAAATAATTTTAGCAAATGTTTGATTCCATGACAAAGGTTTAGTGGAACTGTTTATTGTGCGCTTACATGAATAGGAGAATTGATTTGTCAGGGTGATAAGTTATCACACAGTCAGAAGGAAAAAAAGTTAGCACGGAGCTAAGGGAGGAATAACACGTAGATGATGAATCAATTTTTTCTTTTTTGGTTTTCGCACAAGTTAGATAAAGAATAAAGCTCACTTGAAAGTTTTATATCAAATTCAGCTGTACGTTGAGCATAATATCCTTTCTATTCCTTGGAATTCTTCTCTAATCTGATGTCCTTTTTTCTGAAATGCAGCCGGATTTGGTGCTTTTCACAGGCACGATCTCTTGCTTTGAACTCACTATTTGGGATATCCACAAATAACAACAGCTATTTCCAGCTGTAACCCAAATCCTGAAATTTTACAAGCGTCACACAATGCATATTCTGCTGATTTACTCCAGGTGATTTTGGCAATGAGAATGTTGATCTTGTAAGAAGTATTGCAGAGGTTGACATTGCGAAAGCAGTTATTTTGGGGAATCACGACGCATGGGGTACTCAAAAGTTTTCTGCAAGGTAGGATACTTTGTACCTATGTCTAACTATATGCCCAGAAGTTTGACAAACTTGTTGCTGTACTATTGCTTGTCTAGATATGTTAGGTTGGGTTCCTGATTGGCCCAATCCTTTACTTATCTTTGTCCAGATTTCTGTTTGATGTTTCATTATACATAGTAGAATTTGTTAAGATATACAAACAATATTCTCTTTGCTTCGGATATCCACCCTCACCGTAGTACTATAGTGGTATTGTAAGTGTTATAGTTTATGTTTTTTCAATTTTTTGTTGTCTTCCAATTAGATTTCTTGCTAAATCTTCTGACACATTTCTTTATTTTCTTGTTTCGAGTAATTCTTTTCCTAGATGTGATATCATACAAGGACATAAATTCTGCATTGTTAGAAATTGCTGGTTTAGGGGAAGGCTCCTTCAGGCTGTAATTGCTCAAATGTAGCTTTTGGTCTTTCATGAACAAAACAATGGATCTGTCACAAATCCAATGTACTTTCTGTGGATTGTTTTAATTCCAAGTTTCTGCCAACTGGACAAAATTATCAGTTGGATTACATGCTTTTTTAATACTTTTTCTAGCTTCCAAAGATGACTGTTAAACCCGTAGGAGATTTGAATTGAACTAAAATGATGTCTTCATTCAGTCGTGTTCCAGAATCCTGTTCAGGTTTTTGCTGGAGAAAACGGATTCTTGGTTTGCAAACCAAGTTTGCTGTAATTAGGTAACCAAGTTAGAGTTGCATGATAACTCTGGATAATAGGGAGAAAAATTAGGTAGAATGCTGTGAGAAAAGCCTTTGATAGTAACCAGTAATGAGCTTACAAGCATATGGAACTACTTTTAATTCCCTCCCATAACGTTCCATTAGGTCTGCATCCCAGTTATCTCCTTTAGAAAGCATTAATAAGACTTCAGAACAAGTTAGAGGCAACATCGACACCAACGGATTTACATCTAACTTGTTCCATCCAATGAGGCTGAGAATGCTCTTTTACTTGGCTTTGATTTATGTGTTGTCTTGTTACATTTTATAGCCCTTGTTTTCAAGTTTTGACATAAGTATTTCAGTTATTATAGGAAGAATGGTTTCTTGCTTTATTTCTGTCGAGATCTAAAATTTTACCTGTGAGTTATTAAGCCATGGGTTGAATGTTAATGTTTCTCCTACTTCTTAATTTATCACATTATGTACATCTATAAACTTTTTTCGGCTTCTATTTAGCTTCCCAAGACCACGTGGATAGTTTTTTGACTGCTGAATATTAAATTTTGTGATTAATATCTCATAGGCTTCATACCTTTTTCCCTTTACATTCTGATTTTTGCATCAATTTACTTTTCAGGGAGAAGGATCCTGTCCAACTTCAACTAGAATGGTAAGTTATTGAGTTGCTCTATTTAAATTTTAGGAAGTTTGAGAATTGAAGCAGATGAGAGTCGGGTACCACTCACTCAATATATTCTGTAACAAGAGCTTCCAGTTTATACTTCAGCATATTCAGTGTCTGCTTTTTAAGTTCAGATCAGTAGGATAGGAGCTGGTATTCTTTTCTTAGTGGTCTTACTAGTTCAGTCGTCATTTAATGAGCTTAGATATGAATTAAAGCTAGAGGTTTGATGTCAAAGCATTTCATTATGTTCTTCTGATTCTCTTGGATCATTAGAAGAAAAATATGAGGAGGCTGCTGTTCAGGTCAAAGTGGAAATCCCTCAAAATTGGTTCGAGAACCTTATGGCGTATCCATCTTTAGTGATCATTAGAATTAGAGACATGAAACCCAATTTTATTTTAAAAAAAAACATGTTAATGCGCAAAGAACATTTCTTCGTTTGAGTTGCTAAGATGCCTTTTCCGTGTCCATATGTCGAATTCACTTAATTAGATAATGAGCAAAAGTCTTTCTTACTGATATCATATGGTTGTGTAATCTCTAAAATGGGTTATTGCTTCCATCTTGTTTCTTTATTCTCCTTTCCATGCTCGGATACTGTCTTTGCTTGCAATTGGGACAATTTTATATGATCAAAATGCTTGATTGCTATTGGAACTATTCAATATATGATCAAAATGAACTATGGGTTATTGACTTCATAACTGTCTATAGTCAATGGGTTCAAAAAGTTTTTTCCATGAAGAGTAGTATGATACCTTGAGTCACTTTGGACTGGTAGATGATTTTCATCACATCTCTATGGAGTGTTAAAGCTTTGTACACATGAAACCCACTATGGCAAGAGCTTTTTGACTTGTTGAGCCCTATTTCATAGCATGTGTAAGTTGGTCTTTTGAAATTCCTGCTCTACACCACTTATAAAAGACTGAATGGAAGTCCTTTGGCCTGTATGTATAAGGTCTTGAAATTTGAATAGAGTTCTAGGGAAGGCTTAAATTCCGTCATAACTGGGGAAAAAAAATGTTGGGCCTTGTTGTTTTGTGGTGCTATAGCTGCTGTTGCATTAACATCTGTAATTTCATTACTGCATTGTCAACTAATGAACCAAACTTGAACATTAAAAGAGAACAACATAGAACATTTATTCGTTTTTCAATATTTATAAATGGACTGCAATTTCAAACTTTTGCCATTTATAATGGTTAGTCTAGGTGATGAGCATGTTGGCTACAGACGCATTGATTTTCCATCAGTGAAACTGAGTATTGTCGGTGGACGACCATTCTCTTGTGGTGGTAGCTCTCTCTTCAGGAAAAAGCTACTGGTTGCTAGGTATGATTTAGTCAAGTTCTTCACTCGTTCTGTCCTATTTTTTGTTTGTTCCTGTTTCTGGAATGAAATCTACATGACGGAGGAGAATTGCAAAGACTTCTTCATTGGCTGGGCAATAATGAACATGAGACTGCATTCTTCCAATCTTTTTTTTTTTAAATTTGACAGTATTCAGATGTTGACTCTAAAATTCCTCAACAATCTCCAAATTTTGTTGACTGATTATCTTATAGTAGACTGAATGGGCATCCTTCATCTTTCCTGTTGCTCAGCATTGTGGTTGCTGTTGAAAAGTCCTTGCACTACTGCATTAACACTTTTTCTCCCCTTTGCAGTTCCACCTTCATTCCTCTGAGACTTGTAGTTGCTGTAGTTTTTGGGTTTTCTGGAATTATGTGTTTTCTGAATTAAATATAAGTTGATCTTTATATGGAAAGTATGCATAAGGCTTGGCATCGAAATTGCATATGGAACCTTAGGTGCAATCCATTAAAGGCATACGCAAATCGAACAATAAAGAATTGGGTTAAGGGCTTTTATGGTTCTTCTAATAGAGACATGGGAGGAATGGAAAATGTGTTGACCTTCTACCACAACACTTCTTGGCAGTTAAGTAAAATCTTTAGCTCCTTTTACCACAGTCTGAGTCACCCTAACTCCAAAAACAATTGAGTGGAGATTTGGAGAGCTGTCCTGTAGTAGTCCTATGGCATATGTATGTGATATATATCATGTATAGAGAATGTCTTTTCAAGAAGAATAAGGGAAATATGACAGAACAATCTTTCCTCATGTGCTCCTGTTCTGTTATGAACCCCAATTTGAGAAAGTAAGTTCCCTTTCTGAAGAATCCAAATATTGTTGTCCAGTTTCTGTTCTTCCTTTATAAGACCTCCTTCCACAATACCTATTAATTTCAAGCAATTGCTAATGGAAACCCTTCTTCTTTGCTTGAATTTGGTGCCCTGCATCTTATTACTCTTATTTCTTTATGCCTTTTGTATGCTTCTATGTATGTATTATGGCCTCATAAGTTTTATCATAACATAGCTTTGAGATTGTTCATCGTTTTGAACAAAGAAGTTGAGATTTTAGTGATTGTAATCTCACATTCATCTATTCGTCTTCAATTTTGATTCAAGAACTAGGTAAATATGTTCTTCATATGCAAGTTTGATCTGCTTTGCCACAAATGCTTTTTCCATGCCTTCTACTGCCGTCTAGGTTGCACCTCATATCCCATTGCGATTTTTGTGCTCAGATATGCGGTTCACGACATGGGTGAAAGTGCCAAGAGGATCTATCAATCTGCTTTAGGGACTCCTGAAGATCATTCAATCATCTTACTGGCTCATAATGGACCTACTGGTATATCACCTTTGCTATTTGGCCATGTTTTCAAGTGCTAGCTGCAGGATAAACTTCAGTGGTCAACATCATGCAGGCCTTGGGTCTAACATGAATGATATCTGTGGAAGAGATTGGTTCTTTGGAGGTGGTGACCATGGTGATCCAGGTAATTTTTGTCAGGTTTCCTTGTTTGATATGTAGCCAGCCTGTGAACTGGAGTACTTACTAATATGCTGTAGCTCATGGCTCCAACGATTACAACAGGAATATACAAGTTTATGCAGTAAGAGTAATCCTTTTTCATCTCACTAAAATGGCATTTGATAACTAGATGACAAATGTTATTCTACAGATTTAGCAGAAGCAATATCCCATTTAAAAGAGACCACCAAATTATCTATCCCTTTGGTGGTATTTGGTCACATGCATAAACAGCTGGCACATGGAGCTGGTCTTCGGAAAATGATTGTTTTTGGAGAGGATAACACTGTATATTTGAATGGGGCCATTGTCCCTAGGGTAAAAAGATTGGGAAATGAACAGGAAAGCCATAAGAGGAGCTCCACGTTTAATGAGACACCAGGTACAGCGTCAGAATCAGGAGGCACAGCGCGGGCCTTCACTATAGCAGAGATCTTGGACGGACGAGTGGAGAAAGTTACGGAAACTTGGGTTTCAGTGGTGGGAGAAAATATATCCTTAGAAGAAGAACACATAATGTTCCGTAGGACAACTGCAGGTAACAGGCGGGCATTGTAAGTAATGCGGTCTGTCATGACAACAAATATCACATTCCTGTGAGGACAAACTTGTGGTCATGTACATAAAGGACATAAGCTTGGTCAGTCCGTAATTTCATATTCCCTTTCTTTCTTTGGTTAAAAATTGTGTACTTCTCCTTGAATTTCAGATTCACATGAGCTGTGACTGTGTTCATACATTTGACTTGAATCATGTTGCCTACCAGCCTCCTTTGCTCCTTCTGTGACGTGTGTTTTTAGAAAGAGGCCACCATGGTGCATCAGTAGTTTTTATGCAATTTTAGACTTGTAGGGTATTTTCTTTCCTTAAATGTGGTTTTTAATGTTAGATATGAGCTTTGTTATTATCCGTGTGCCAACAGGTTTCTATGTGATTGCCAAGGTTTTAGTGTACTAAATTCCATGTCCAATCTGGCTTTCTGGGACGTACTACAATCTACCTCTCAAGAGTTAATGGTCTTTTCCCTCTAAACTGCAAATATTACCCAGTGGCAGGCTGGAGCCTGGAGGCCGAGATTCGAACCCTTTTGCCAAGTGAGCATAGAGTAATTTATTTATTGAATAAAAGGAAAGGGGTACTTCATATGGTAGTGATGATCCATCACCTAGATTTCTTCAAAAGTATGCAAAACTAAAGTAGATAGTCAGCAATGAAGTGAAGTTAACAACGTGTTGGTTTTGACCCAATTCCTTTTCAATCAAATCATGGTTGAAACCCCTTTTAAGAGCTCCATTTTTTCACCTTTAGTTCTCTTTAGGACCAAACTTTTGCAAATGCACCAACTTCCAAGCATTCAATGGCTTTGTTGACCCATTCTCCACCTTTAAATCGAAGCTTTCTTTCTAATGGTTTGCCTTTTTCTTTGGGTGGAAAGTTTATACACCCGGCTCTCTTATAAAAGTTTACAAAAGAAAGAAGTATGGAAAAGAACGTTGGTTGCAAGATCTCTTACGTTGTTGCTAGGTGATGTTAGGACGTTTATCAAAGAAAAATCCTACTCTAAGCAATACACGATCATAGAAAAAAAAAATTAAAAGATGGCTCGACTCTGAATTTTAGAATTTTCATATTTATCTATCGTTTACATATCGTATTTCTAAAATCACTTGTTGCTGGTGAATCCTTCCTAAAAAAACTAAAAAAGCATATATAATGAAAGTTTTGGTGGGCTGGCAACATTTATACACGAGAAATTCTAGCCAGTTAACTCTTAGCCTCAAAACAGATGTTGGATTCTTTTGGGATTTTTTTTTTTTTAAGGTTGTGAAAAGCCGGGAGGTGGCGTGGTTGGATCTTACTCTAGAACTGAGCTGGTTATCCAATATTGGTTCCCTTGCTTCTCTTTCTCTATGTTTCAATTCTTTTGAAGAGCACGCAATTGAATTGTCATCATCAATTCCTCAAAGGAAAAAAATAGTCATTATCAATATGTCATGACTTCTTTCTCATAAAACATTAACTTGCTTCTTTACTTTCTTGCATTTTGCTTTGCAACCTTAAAAATTAGGATTACCAAGAAATTTGCGTGGCTTATTGGGAGATTCAGGAGCCAGGAATTGGAACAAGTGAAACGCTGCTCTTTTTTTTTTTTTTTTTTTATTCTTCCCTTCTTACCATCTAATCCAATCCTCCCCAAATGAAATGCTGTGTTAGATAACTTTGAATAAAAAAAATATTTGTTAAATCGCCAAGTATGAATCATGATCTGGTTTTCAATGTTATTCATTCTTTGAGTGACTCAAATTTTGCTTGAATTGCCTGCATGTTTCATTACTTTTGAAAATACAAAGTATGGATCAGAGGAATGATCTCTCCAATACGAAAGCAAAAAAGCATCGCGAAAATATGCGATGGTATCATTGTATGTATGACTTTTTGCTTCTTCTTCAATTCTAAAAAACGTGAATGACCTTTGATTTATGTCCTTTTTGTAGAAATCATTTCGATTAACTCTCGATCCTAAGAAAAAGCTTCACTTGTTCGTATCTATATCCTCATAATATATAGTCCACCAAGCAAAGTTGTTCCCTTTTTGACAAAAAAAAAAAAAGCAAAGTTGTTCCCTAGTTTTATATCTCTTTTCTACTAATGCACATTGATCACATGGGCAGCCTTGTGCTGTCTACGTCTGTTGCCATGACCTCTTGGTCATAGCCACCATGCTATTCTTTTTGTTCATAGATTATTCGTAGAGGATGCCTTCTTGCGTGGTTACTTTTGTGGTCCCTAATAAAACTCGAGGCTCTTTAATAGGGCTGTAATTACGAGCAGCTCAGCTCGATCAAAAACTTAACTCAGACTCAGGCTGATCGAGTTCGAATCAAATTCGAATAGCTCGATAAGACTAATAAATCGAGTTCGAGTATCTAAAAATAATGCTCGAAAACTCATCGAGTCTTATCGAGTTTTTTAATTTTAATTCTTTAATATATTATTATTATTATGCCTAAAAGAGTGATTGAATTTATAAAATGTTTCAAGTCGTAGGAAATTTTTTAAAGGGTGATACTGTTTTTTTGTTCAAAAATTGTCAAGAAAATGAAATTTTCTAACTCGAACTCGATAAGGCTAGCATTGACTCGATCACATGCGAGTCAAACTCAAGTTCTGTGAGCGATGCATCGAACTCGAGTTCGAGTTCCAATAATACTACTCGCTCGAGCTCGAGCGTCCTTTCTGCAGTATCGCCATACTCGAACTCGACTCGACTCAATAACAACCCTACTCTTTAGTTTCTACAAAAATTAATATTTGCAATTAATCTATTATTTTTCTTCCAATATCACACGAAAGTTTGCAATTAAGCTCCAAATTTTGGTTAAAAAAAATGTTCCTAAAGAAGTGAGTTAAAACAATGTAAACTGTTAATTCCTATTTAGGTAGTTGGTTTGGGACTGCAAGTTCATTAAAATGATGAAAATGCAAAATGCTGTCTCGATGAATCTTAAAGAAGAGCATTCTGATGAAGCGTCAACCTTTTGTAATCTGCAAAGCAACACAAAAAAAAAAAACAATGAGGGAATGTCTGATTCTGACATTGTCTGCCTGACAGACAGACTTATTCATTTCACCCCAAATCTGCACTTCACTTTCCTTCCTTCTTTCCCTCTTTCTCCTGTATAGATCAACAGCAGCCTTTGACCGAATCTTGGCCGTCCGCCATTCTCCTAAATACAACCTTTTTGGCCTTTCTTTATTTACACATTTGGCATCCCACAGATTTCTTAGATCCATCTTACTAGCAATTGGAAGTATAGTTTATCTCATCTCAAATGTCTATGTTTTGTTGTCAGTGGCCATTTGGTCCAATGGTCATCCCCTTTTTGGTGATGCTGGAGGTCGAACCCCTGACCTCCCACAAACTTGTCACTTTACGTGGCTGGTCTTCTGCCTCCACGAGATAGCTCGAGCGGTCCGCTCCCCCTCCTTAAGGTATGGTGAACTTCCTGGCTTGTCCAAGGTTCGAGTCCCGCTGTTAACGTGCTTAGTGTGAAGTGAGGCCTCCTTTTCCGGGCCGCAGGGGATTAGTCGGACTCCGTAAAAAAAAAAAAAAAAACAATGTCTATGTTTTGTTATCTGTGATTTCTCCTTGTTCTAGATTAAGGCTATCATCATTATGGGGGCACCACCGACCTTTGATTCTTTCTACTCATGGGAAGAGTCAAAACTACCCCTTCTTATGGCAAAATTTTGCTGTAAATTGATCACTGTTCATACCATCTCACTTAAAATTCTTATAGTCTGTTAAACCTGTAAATGCACATAATACAATCACGTGAAACTCTAGCTTGTGTAAGCAAGCCCTTCTTATAGTCAATAAACTTGATCATTAGCATGATTATTCTTTAACCGTTGCCTGCAATCATGAGTCTACAAAATCTTAGGGGGCTGGCTATGTACCAAAATCCAGTGTACAAGATTTGAAAACAACGGAAAAGAGAAACCTTGATGAGAGACTTCTGTCCTATATTCTGCCATCATTCTTGATACACTCTTAAGTTCATGACTAGGCATACAGGATAGCTAATTTCCATGGTTTCTTGTTGAAACTTGTTCAAAATTGGCTAGCATAAGCATGTATTCAAAATTTGGTCCTGAAATGCTTGAGCTGTACAAATTGTTACTAATCTGCCATTTTGCATAATTTTATTACTTATAGAACGGTATAAGGAATAAAAGAAACTGTCAAACAAAGTTGGTATGGCTTCCATCACCAAAGTTATTTATTTTTTGAGAAGACTTCATTTTTTTTTTGTTTGAGAAAGTGTTTATGTGCATCTTTTTGTATTCAATTTTGACAAAAGCATGAAAATCAATCCTAGTTGGATAAGTTAGATTGGTCTTTTATTACCTAAATTATGTTGGTAGATTTTCCAAAAATATAAACATATAATAAAAAAGTTACATGTGATGCATTAACTAGCATGATACGAATTTCAGCTATAAACGTACGACGAAAATGATAACACAAAATGATATAAAAAACGTACTAGATTAGATAATTAATCGAAATAAAAAAACTCTATCATGTTAATTCCTATATGGTAATTGCTTATAATTTTAAAATATCAAAGATTGCTGCATAATGTCATATCAAAACAAACATGAGAAAAGTTTTCCCAGAAGATCATCATTGATTTGGAGATTTATGGGTCTTTTGGTCTATGACAAACACATACTACTAGACTAGTGGATAAGCTTCGCATTCCCACAGCCCAATTAATCAAGTGTAGCTACCAATCAGTGCCAAAAGTTAATATATACTGTCACCTTTTCTGTATGGTCCTAACTCCTAATCAACTACGACAATAATTAAGGCCAAACTTGACTTTTCTACTTTTTCTTCTTGATAATGGCTGTCCATTCTTCCCAAAAACAGCCAAAAGAAAATAAAAAGCAGTTGGTGTAGACAGTTCATCCCAACCAACATGCAACAGTTGATTTTATACTTGCTTTAATTCTTCTGGGGCTTTGGTCTTTTTTTTTTTTTAGCTCATCCCGCTTAGATCGGATCTTTCTTCGTTTTCCTACCAACAAACCACCAAAAACAAAAGGAACAAATAAAAAATAGAGAAAAGAGAATGACAATTGTCCAGGCAGAATAACAAGAAAAGTCAGGGATTGTCTTCATTATTGACTCATTTTCATGGCCTGAAGCAATACTGGCTGTTTTTGAAGGTGATTTTTCTTTAAAGGGTTGGTTTTAATGGGCAATGTAACATCAAACGTGGCTGCAAAGTTTGCATTTTTCCCTCCAGACCCTCCAACATATGATGTTTACAAAGATGAAGATGGCAAGTATATTTGCAGCGGATTAACAGCTGATAAGAATGTAGATGTTCACGTATTGGAAACAAAAGTTGGTAATAAAATTGTGGCTACCTTCTGGAAACATCCTTTTGGGAGGTTTACGCTTTTGTATTCCCATGGTAATGCTGCTGATTTGGGCCAAATGCAAGAACTTTTCATTGAGCTCAGAGCTCACCTTCGTGTTAATATCATGGGGTCCGTCTTTTCCTCTTGATCATTGTATTTGCCTTATCCAACATGCCTTCTTGTCTATGAGTTGTTTAGAGTAATTGCTTTTGTGGGTATGATTCCTTTCTTTTCTGATGTCAGCTTTGGGTGCTATAAAGTTTTGATTTTGATGCATTTTCTTGGTTGTGTAAACTTTCTTCCTGATACATGTACACAGGTCCTCTCGAACGTGTTCATTTTACTGGGGAAATTACATTGGGACATTTCATTTTTCTACCTTGATTTCTGCTGAACTGAACTTCTACAAGTAGTTTGCTATATTTTGCTATTTTGGGTTCAAATCTTTTCAATTAGTGGGCCTGTGAGTTTTATATATTAGGTGACATTTGTGTTGGTGATTATAATCATCAGACAAGCCTAGCTTATATACTTGCAAGAATTTAGTTTCAAGACATTATTTGCACTGCTGTTTCTGCATTTAGTATGACAGTTTTATTTGTCTATTTCCGCAGTTCATTGAGGTTGTGGATTTTTTTTTTTTGGGTTTAGCAATTGAAATTCTACTTGTTTTCCTCCATTTACTGCCAAAAGCTTTTTGAAAGTTATTTTGGTCTGATGCTCGGTTAAACATAGCTAAGTTAAATTTTTTGAATATCTTGTATCATTTTTTTTTTTTTTGGAAACTATCCTATAGATTTTCAATCTAGCATCATTTCCTTTTACTAAGATGAAAGTTTTATACTAGTCCTCTTCCTCAAGTTACTGAATTTTCATTTCTTTCTATTATGGCAGCTATGATTATTCAGGATATGGAGCTTCCTCTGGTAAGGTGAGAAAACATGAGACTGTTTGTATTGAATTCCTGCCGTACAGAAACTATGTATTTTATTCCTAATAGTTGACCTTTGCTTGGGCAGCCATCTGAGTTCAACACATACTATGACATAGAGGCTGTATTCGATTGTTTGAAGAATGAATATGGAATAAAGCAGGAGGATATCATCTTATATGGCCAATCTGTTGGGAGTGGTCCAACACTACATTTGGCTTCTCGTCAGCATAGGTTGCGAGCGGTTGTTCTGCATAGTGCTATCCTTTCAGGAATTCGAGTATTGTACAACGTAAAGATGACATTTTGGTTTGACATATTCAAAGTAAGTATTCTCCTCTTGCAGTTATCATGTTTCTCCTCTTTTCCCAAATTTACATTACTCTGTCTTTTAGTCAGTTTGATGCTGATGGTATTCACCCTTTGTTCTTTTGCTTTTCATTTGTTTTCTCGCAGAATATAGACAAGATAAGGAATGTCAGCTGCCCAGTCTTAGTTATACATGTAAGAAGTGCCTCCTCTTTTGTCTCTTCATTCCTTCTCTTAGATATAATTTGAGTGCATCAATTATTATGGATTGTTTGTTGCTCCCTTGCTGGTAAGTTGTAGCAAAATCTTCAGGAAATGTTGTGCAGAAATCAAATTGCCAAACCATATGTAATCTTACCTTTTTTTTAACAAACTAACAGAGTTTCTATAGTAAATAATATGTTATGTCAATCAAGATTTGCATTCTCAAACTATTCTATTGCTGTCATCGTTGTATAATCTTTTAGAGGAAAAGAGCTCATTGACAACATGGACTAAATTAGGATATGTGACAGATAGTACGTAATTAGTTTGGCTGATAAACATCTCTGCCTTGTGCAAAGTTAGCATGCAATAATCTTCTGGTAGATACAAAGCATTGCAATTACTTAGAAGATCTGAAACAGAGGTAGACTCCACTCCACTGGTATTTCTGTCTGTTTTACTTTGTACTTATTCAAAGTCAAGGAGCTCAAGAATTGTTCTTGGAACTTATATAGATATAATGTTGGATGAAGACCATTTGCATTTAGTGATTTGATTAGTAGTTGCCTGTGATTGTGGTTGGTTTCGATATAATCACATCACATGAAACTTATATTACTTTCTTGAGACATCTTTGAAGCATTGCTAATGTATTGGGCAAGAATACCAATATTTTGCACATTGTAACTGCAAATAGTGCTAACCTTGCTTTTTCTTATTAAAATTATTATCTTTATTAGATCACAAATACATTGATGCCCTGACAAAAGAAAAGGCTGTTTGTTAGGCTCTCAGCTTATAAATGCTTTTATGTTTTCTCTAGCTTAATATTGTATTTTGCATTGTTACAACACAATGATATATCCACTCATATGCTGCAGTACATACAAATGGAGAATCCATGTTGATAGAATCTTCAAAGTGGTTTATCGTGTTAATTGAATTCTACATGCAAAAACAATAAATGAAATGCTTGAGGTGGATGATTTAAATCTTTCACTTGCATTCTGCTCTAGTGGCTTTGCTTGCATGTTGTTAATGTGCTTCTTACGTGAAAAAAGCATCATACCATTTTTCAATTACTATTCCTTCCTACTTGCACTTCTGAGAAATGATCATAAATCTCTTTGACTGCGTGCTTGTTTGCCTGAGATTACAGTTGGAAATTATGCTAAGACCGTCATAGAGAATCCTTTAACAGAATGAATTTAGAAACTAGCTTTATGTTTTGTGTCAATGGTTGAATCTTTTCTTTCATTTACTTTGTTTGGTGTTTACTTATGGAAACCGTATACAAAAGCACAGTATAGGAAAAGGTTCAATGGAGTTGCTTACTACAGTATTGTGTTTCTGTGAGTTCGAAAAGTGCGGCGGGGGGGGGGAGGTCTTTGGAGCATTCTGTACTTCAATTTCTGTTTCTTCCTTTTGAACGAGGAAGGGGTAGATTTAAAAATCTATCTTCTGTTCCTGTTGAAATTGAAGAAGAGTAATTGATTACAGATTCCCAAATTTTGGATAAAGAGCAGTAAACATAGGCTACATCTTCCTTTCTTGTACAGACCGTGCGGTTAGATTATATCCAAGCTGCAATAGTTGGTCCTAAGAATGTCGAGTGAGATTGCATCTCATCCCTAAATACTGGAGCTCAGGCAACTAAAGTTAACAGCTGGCTGTGGCTAAGATGATCTTAGATTTCACAGGTAGAGAGATGCTATATGAGCCTAAGGTGCATATCTTGCAGAATTTTTTTCTTTCTATCCTTTATGATACTCTATAATAGTTCCCTCTATATGTCCCCTGGTGCTTCAATCAAAATGGTTTTCCTGGTGAATGAGATGGTTTACTTTTTTTCCTTGTATTTGAAATCCTGGTCTCCTGTAGATTAGGGCGTTCAGCTTTTGCTCATAGTTCTGGGTAATTTGGGTTTGAGTGAAAGAACACAAATTAATTTGGGTTTGAGTCCATCCCTCAAAGTAAGCATCCTGAAAACAGGAAAAAAGCCTTGATAGAGTTTTCTGGTATTCCATTGCCTACAAATTGGGAAATATAGTTCCCTTCTTTTAGGAGAATACTGATGTGAATTATACATAGGCGTTTTGTTAAGCTGGATTGCCTTTAGTTTTCAGAAAACTAATTCAAGGCACCTCAATACCTACTTATCATTTACTGTGAGTTTAAAGTACTTGTGTAATCTGGGAAAGGAAACTATTTGAAAAAAGAGGACAGGGAACAACTGTTTTTAAAGCAGGTAAAAACTGGAAACAAAGAGCAAGGATCTCTTTGTTCCTTTTAACATGTAATGCCAATAGTACGACATTGTGAAAGAGCATTTCAAGGTATGCTTGCAGCAAAAGAAAGCATATGGAGAGCAAAGTCTTCTAGTCTGGTAAGAAAAATCAGTGCTATGAAGTTAACAGAACCTCTTGGGATATTTACTCAAACAAACATTTACATTTTATTTAAAAATGTCATTAGCCATAATAGGTTTCCGAAAGTATAGAAGTAAACTACTTAGAAGTCTGACATCAGCTATCAGGAACCCAAACATATGTTTGTTCTTGCCTTCACAAAAATTCATCTAACTCTCAGTCTACTCAACCTTGGGATGATGCTCCTGAGTCCTGACAGTCAGAGCACTAGCAGCATAACTTGTAGGCACCTCCGGCTTTGATAGAGTCTTTGCATGTCCAAATTCCAGAGTCTTTGCCAGAGTCTTTGCTGAGTCTTTGCATGTCCAAATTCCAGCAGCCTTCCATTTTACACATACCTGCCACAGAAAATTTGAATAGATATTTTCTATGCAGACTGATCTCCAACTTCTTAATCCGCTTTCACCGACTTGCACCATTATGGGCATTAGATTTCCCATCAATGGTCACCTTCCTAATTCTCTTAATCATGTTGAATAGCCGGAAAATTCATTGCAGGCATGAGGGGTTGAAGGATGGAGCTGTAAAAATCCCAGACTTCCTTTGTAGACATAGGGAAATTGTTGTGTAAAGAGAGGCAACATGCAGTATGTGTTCTTTGTTTTTGGGAAAATAAGAGAAGTAAAGGGAAGGAGAAAAATATTTAGAGATAGGAAGTCGACTTCTGTGTTTCTGAAGTACATTAATATTAACAACATTTTCTTAAGTTCCAAATAAACAAATGAAATATTTGAGTATCCCAGAACCTAAGTCTAGAAAGAGCTGCATGACTAATAAAGAGAGACACTACTTTAACCCAAAGCCAGATGTCAGCAAAGGAATACAATGCATGGGATAGAAGGTCCTTCTTAGGCCATGATTAGTTTGTTTAACATTTCCAATCAAGAACTTTAACCAAAAGGATCAGATTGTCACAATGCCATCATGTTTCCTTGACTGCAGAATCGCTAACAAGTTGCCATATCTAGCTTCTGATTAAATCCTTATTTCATGTTTGACATGGATCATTCAACAGTTCTCCAAGGAAATATTCTGGGATGAAAAGGCTGTTTTTTTATCCCAATAGAGAATGACGCAAAAGGCACGTTGTGATTCTGAAAGTTTATTCATCAGAACTCCAGAACAAAGATTTATCCTTTTTGCTATTTTTTTCCTTTGTCAGTGTCTTAGAAGGAAATTAATGCCGTTACCAACTCCTTAAGGATTTCAACATCATGAATCTATCTTTCTGAGCTTTGTCAAACAGTTTATTTTGCAATTTGATGTAAACTTAAGAGGTCTTTTTTCTTAAATTGCCTACCTACCACTGACTTTCTTTATTAGCTATTAGAATTTATATCCCTTGCTTCTTCACTAGTAAATGCTATTTGTTCTCTATTAAGGACATCCTGTGCCTTCTTGAAATAAGCCTGGTAGCTTCTCTATTTATTCTTCTGAATTTGTGTAAATTGTCAGTCATTGGCATCACTAACTGCCATTTACCTGGCATGCACATATGGTCATTCTTAGCTGAATAGGCAAAAATGAGGGTTAAATTTGGCTGCAAGTATCATTCCAGTTTTTTTCATATCATTTGTTTCGAAAGATGACTGATATCCAGATATATTAGCACATTATTTCTGGACAAGGAAAAAGTTAAGCTTGTCATTATATTTTCTGGATTGTTTGGTTTGCGAAATTTCTCTGTTCTTATATTTCTTTGATAAGCAAGTGATCTCAATCAGTAGGTATCCTTCTTAAACCTAGTGTAGGGCATGCCCTCCAGAGAAGTTTTATTTGAACAATGGCTTGCTATACAAGTTAAGCGTTGTGCAGAAACTCTGAAATAGAAAGTAAAACTTTTATTTGGACAGTGATGCGTTTTACATTCTTTGATTAGACTGTAGTTCTGCTGATTTTCAACGAGATACCTATTACTAAGTGGAATATTGCTGCAATTTCTCAAATGTTGATCTTTGATCTTGTTGCCATCAAGCGTCTTGGATAACATTACTTCCTCTAACCATTTTACTAGCACTAGAATTATTTCATGTATCAATATGATAGCAAACTCCTATTTCTTAATCAGATTTAGCTTCTTTGGTACGAGTGTTTTCCATGATTTCGATTTACAGTTCTGCTTCTTTGACTACCTTCTTTGTGTTTGTTGGTCAAATATTTTCAGGGCACAAGCGATGACATTGTTGACTGGTCCCATGGCAAGAGATTGTGGGAACTATCCAGAGAAAAATATGATCCATTATGGGTCCAAGGAGGAGGTCATTGTAACCTTGAGACTTTCCCTGAATACATAAAGCACCTGCGCAAGTTCATGAAAGCGATGGAAAAACACTCATTTTCAAAACGAAGCAAGGCTAACCTGTCTCCAACTTCAAGTATAACTGAAGGAAAATATAAATGCTTGAGACTTGCTAGAAAATAAATGAAGCACTTTCAACATGTGAAAAGTACTGCTCAGACATAGCTCTTTGTTGCCTCATGAGCCACCATGGGAAAAAAGGTGGGATTACTTGCTTCTGTTTAGTCGAGTAGCAGTTTATTCAGCAATATTAAGCAGTGTGTTGTGATCCGTGTGGGGCAGCTGAGCGTCCAGACTGTTGCATCCAGATCTTGCTCGCTTAAAAGATTGTTATGGAGGAGAGAGCTGCAGGTGACCTTTATTTGATGTGGCAATGTTTCCAATTGACAAAGTTTGAGTTGTTCTGATCTCATGTACACGAGGAATGTCTAGGCTAGACAAAGACTGCTCTTGCTAATAGAAAAGGGAATGCAAATATCGCTCATTTTTTTGTCTCAAAAGTATCTGTTTAGTTTGTTGATTCTGTATTTTTCTTCTTTTCTTGATGTGCTAGATTCAGAGTACCATATCCCTTCCCATTTGATTCCTCAACACATATGATCATGCAATATTCCTTCTGCTTTCTGGTTGCAGAAATATAGAAAGCATAATAAATGAGATGCAAACTCATGAGTAAACATGCCTAATTAAGATTATTTTCTCATCAAGACTGCAACCATTCTCCTTTCTTGACCCTCTTACCAGGAAAAATAGAACAGAGCACAACTTGGGGAGATGCCCATTATACATACGTCTGCATTTCTTTTCTGATCCTCCTTTATTTCTTTGTCCATAAAATCTTAAACCCTCTTTGATTATCGTACAGGGCTAAAAGTGCAAAGCTTTCATGTTTAGTTGTAATTCTAATCCAGTATACATACAAGGTTTGATCATAGTTAACTATGACAAAAACTCAATCAAGTTAAGGGAGAAAGCCAACCTACACAACTAAAAAATTCCAGTTTTCCGGATTCTAAGGGATTGATCCTCTTTTTTATTCTACAGGTTATTAAATAGGACCCTGTTATGTCATGACTTAGAATATGCTACTGCATGTGCTTAAGATTTAGATGATGTCTCTTTGTGTATCATTAATTAATTTCCTATGCTTAATTAGAGATTTTTATGTAAATTCTGAGTAAAGTATCATTTAGCTTAGTTTGACTGCCCCCTTTTCCGATTGATGACTCCGGATGGAACAAATACAACAGACTCCAAAGTCAGTTTCGTCAATCCAAAGAATATATTTAAGCCTTTTATTGTCAAGTTCGAGGCCTCATGATTTAAAGGTTTTGGGTTCAATTTCTTTCCCGTTTTCTACTTATTAAATCCTATCCCTCGCCTATCATAGTAATAATAATAATGTCCTCAGGAATTAAAGTAATATAGTGATACTAAAATCATCTATGTAGTTCTAGGATCAACTATAAATTCGGGCAGCAGTAAAATTTTTTTTAAAAAAATTAATGGAAGAAAAGCCGTTATCAGATATAAGCAGGTTAATATGCTTTAGATTGTCAATACTTCGTCTCATTTTCAAGTCACAAGACTGGATTGCCTAACAGGTCAAATACTTCCTCCTCCACTTTTTTGTTTTGGCTGTTTCTTGTAAAGCTTAATCTCCAGATTTACGGGATTAGTCTCCCAAAGCAGGGAAAGGCTCTTGAAGTCCACAATCACATGTTAACATTTGCATTAAAATAGAAGCTATAAGTTAAAAGTTGACTATTTTAAGACACTTGTAGGATATCAAAGAAAATTGTGCTTTCTGATTTCGAAGTTCGAAATGTGCATAATCCCTTTTCATAACAGTATGTTTATCCAATTAACAATCACTGCTAAAGAAAAAAAATTTGAAAAATACTATGTTAGTCACAGCTTCATCTGTCATGATTAATGGGAAAGAGCCTGTAGTATGAGAAGGTTCACTGCACTGAGAACCAACAATTCCTTCATTTGATTCGTCCAATGATCCCTAGAGATGAGAAGGTGGGATTAGCATAAAAAGTTAAATATTTGGTCTTCTCCAATGCAAAATTTCTTCTTCTATTTAATGAGTTTGACATGGTCAGCTCCATTGGAAGGAACTAAAAGCCAATGATTAAATTACACCCGTTACTTCCAATGAGGTATAATCTTTGGATTCTTCAACCTTGGATGTCTTGCATCCTCTTCCATTTAATTTAACATGGGATAAAACCTTGTATTCAGCATCATTGAATCCTTCCCCCTCTTTCATGTAGAAACTACAAGTTGCCACCTAACCAAGGCCTTGAACTTAATAAAAAACCAAGAAACATATATATATATACCTTGACTGAACAGGTAGAAGATTCCAAGAATTCTACTGCATGCTAGAAGGAATCTCGCGCGATGCTAGTATGGGAGGAGAATTGTAGTAGACCTGATGACGTAAAAGCCATGATGCCTCTTTTTGTCCTCTGCTGCTTGAAAGCTTGTGCTTGAGTTTGTCTGAATCTACTGCAACTAAAGTTTAGGGTGTTAATTTGTCACATTTCCTCTTGGCTTTTATCCAACAAAATCCCTGTCTCTGTTAACATTTCATTTTCAAACGAACATGTCAAAGACTCAAGGGCCTCGGATAGTGGATATGGACATTAGGTTAAGTCAAAATATCCCATAACTTATCATTACACCATCTTTCCTTTTTCATTTTTCAAATTTTTGATGTATCCTATGTGCGAAAATGTGACTTGTCAATTGCTCGCATAGAGAATTTCTCTAGAATCCAAATTTTGCTAAGTGCCACAGGATGACATATTGAAGAGCAATTTCCCACTTCAACTCATAAGGTTAGTGGTATAATACTCAATATGGTTTCCCCTCAAACCATTAAATGAGACACCCACCAGAATGGGTGAAAAATATCCTCTAAATAGAGTTGAAACAGAAAGAAGTTATGAGGAACTCAAGCTCAAGATCCATTTTCTTCTAAACAAGCAAAACCTTCAAGTTACTTGAAAGACGAACTGTATTAGAGTTCTGCTTGGTTAGTAAACAGCACAAGTACGCTAACTGAAACTGATGAAAACCACACCAAGTCGCTCAATCCACTTGTGTTCATCAGACCTAAATAACTAAGTCTTTTCATTTTTTTTGTCTTTCCATTTTTTTCTTCTTCTTCTTCTTTTTTTTTTTTTTGGTGTCATTTTTAACATTATCCTAAAATGGTTAGTATCTTGAAAGAGACAATGATACTAGACAATAAAATCATGTGGTAACTTCAGGAACAGGTACTATTTCTGCAGGGTCTGAAGTAGACAACAAAACGAGTAATGGATTCCAAATTAGCACATACATACATACATACATACGTACATATATATTTATGGCTGGAGGGTTTATGGTAGCTGTGCTTAATATACTCAGCGCTATACCCTCCTTTCACTAGTCTCATAAAATTAAGGTTCTAAAAGACAAAATCAACATGAAGCATCATTTACTCCGCCCCAACCACAAAAACCAAAAGAGAAGGAGCAAGTTTAATAACTAAAGAAACAACAGAAAAGGAGAGCAAAGAAGAAGAGGACAAGGTATTGCATTGGCAGAGAATATAATCTGATCTTTAAGATCTTGAATGAGATTCATGCTCTGAACTAAATACAAGTCAGAATGTTACATCCTGGTCATGTGAAGAGTGTCAATTAAATCGCCAGCTTATTTTTCAGAGAGCCAGTAAGGCTTCTTGGGACAGTGGATATTATAAGAAACTTCTAATATAAGTGGCAGTTGAATATAAATTGGTTGCCTTCGTATATCACGCACTAGAAATTTGTAATCAATTGATGTATAGCTACAAATGAGCTCTCAATTTGGAGCAGCCATTTATGCAATCAAATTATTGTATGCTATTTTAGGAAGATCGATTTATCTTACACACGGGATGAGTATAGAATTAGTTACACAACTGTAACATTTTCTATATATAAGTGGAAAGTTTTAAATCCGGAACTTTCTGTTTATAATTTCTCCCACCTTACTATCCCACTCAGCCCTTGTCGACTGTATGATAAAATCAATGTTACATAGTCATTGAATGCATCTTAGGAGTATAAGACATATAATAAACATAAGGACTCGTCGGTGCAAAGAAAATTTTGGATTGAAAGTACGTGTATAAAGAATTGAAATAAAAAAAACTTGTAAGTGGTTAGTGAAATCAATCTAGACATACACATAAAAGTAAGAAAACACATTTTGGTGTTAAACAATTAGTCTTATATGAACCTCAGGCACTCTTTTTTATGCTATCCAGATCAGCCACCCAAATTTGTCATTGACGATGTACAACTTTAGCCGACTAAGATTTAGATCTTGTTATAAAGATGGATGGATGGATGGGTAACAGAATAATGCTGATTAGTAAACGCCAATGGAGAAAACAATGTTGTAAAACTTCTCCCGTCAAGCTGAGTGGGATGCAAATTGACCCTTTGCTGTCAATTAAACAAGATTAAAAAAAAAAGGATTATTAATTAGGTCCCTTAAGATTAATTAATTAGGTTTTGCTTAATTCATGATCCCCACGTATTGTCCAACAAGTAGCTTTCATTGCATCATTATGCGTAGCTTCTTGACGCACATACTGGTCCGTTTGGCATTGAGCATATTTTGTAGACAAGCTGTAGGACCCTGCAGTGTTATACCCTGGCTTGTTTTCACAGTTTCCAAACAAAGACAATGGGATCATGTGGTTGGATAAGTGAAATCATTGGTGGAGGTAAAGCACATTTCTTTTGAGCTAGGGATATATATCAGATTCGCTCCCTTCCTCTATAGTGGGAATTTAATCTTATTTAAGATAGTCTTTGACTAATGGTTGTGCTTAAAACTCAAATGGGGTAGCAGATTTTGGGTTCTGTGGAAGAATAAGTGATAATTTGTGGGGCAAATGGTGATTAATGAATCCTTGAAGAATATCTGCTAAAGGGGAAGAGATGGTATATATGTGGTGATCTTTAATTCTACCAAAGTCATAGTGGATTGGAAAGAAGCACACTTTTAGCTTTCAAGGGATGAACATGCACAGAAGTTGATTGGATTGCTTTGCCTCTATAATATGTTTGATCAGTTGAAGCATTAAAGTTTCAGATAATTCATTGAATTGAGGGATCTATTGCTAATGGATTAAATAATTCTCCACATAAAACAAGCTTTGATCATTATTCTAATCATGCAGGGATGAACCAATTAAGGTTTTCTTTTTCTCACTTGAAGTAAAAAGGGGGTTGACATGATGTCACTTTTGAAAACATGATGATTGTTCTTCCACTATGGATTAGCTCCAAAGTGATCCAATTCAGTTATTAGCTTCACTAAGATGATCGAGTGGGACTCCATTAGAATTAACTGCATGCATGTTTCTACCCTCCCAAAAAAAAAAAAAAAAAGAATTTTTTCTACATTTTATTTGTTATTTACTTCTAACTTTTACCTCTATCCCAAAGCATAAGACTGCTGCCCTTTTCTTTTCTACTTCTCCAGTTCTCATTATTGGCTTTTACCAGCTGATCAGGAAATTTGTTCTGGGAAGTGTGAACTTTATTCTTTCACAGATTGGGGAATACGACAATTAATAGCCAACTGCTACAAGAATCTTGCCTGCTTCATCTGAACGGATGCATTTATCATTTTTCTTTTTTTTTTTTCCTTTTTTTTTTTTTTTTTTTTTTGAGAATGAAGGAAGGTGAAATATAATTGTATCCGCATTTTGACTTTTGAAGTCATTTGTGTAATCTATATATTATACTTCAAAAGTGCTACTTAACCAAAAAAGAAGTTACGTAAATGTCAAGTAAATACATGCTAAGGGATAATTATATCATTTTTTTTTTTGGTTTACAAAAAAGGAAGAGAAAACAAGGAAAGAAAAAATAGAAATGGTTGCGACGGTGTTGTGCTCAATGAAAAAGATTTTTTTTTTTTTTTTCCAAAACAACTTGGATAGGTAAGTGAGTATGAACACTAAAAATCATGAGTTATTAAATTTTTGCCACATCTTTAATACTCCAAGGAAAACCTCTTGACCTAATAAAAGATTGAAAACACAGATAAAGGCAAAATATAAGGTAGGAACTCAAAATGATTTTGAGCAATACCACTTTGATAGTAGCTTAATCGATTACTTTAACTTAAGATCTGAATTCTTTTTTGTATTTTATTGTGAGATTTGAAAATTAAGTTGTTCGCCCACTGTATATGTTAAAGAGTGTTTTTTTTTTTTTACCCCAAAGAATCGCCAATATTAGGTTGAACTACTTACACATTAGAGTAATCTTTCTTTTCACCTTAATTATCTTATGAAGTTAATTTACCTCGCTCTTTTTGTTTTCTTTGATGTTTGAGAAAAGTCTGCAAAAGTTTCATTAGCTTTGGTGTTTTTTTTTTTTTTTTTGTCTTTTAAGTCTCTTACAAAAAATTTTCAGGACTTGCACCAAATAAGAAAGAAGCAATTTTAAAATCCAAAGCATTAATTATCTTCCATTGTTGTTTCCTATAATTTCAATTAAAAAATATTATAATTTATTAAATTTTAAAAGTTTAGATAAGTTCAACTCCGATCACCGCCACGAATCAGAACGTATCCTCGAAATCATACTTGTTACAAATTGCCTACTTACGGACAGAGGTCTTAATTTTTTTTTTTTATTGCGAGGAAGTGAGCCATCCTTATTTACATGATCAACTTGTGTTGGGAGTTATGATTGATCCTCTACGAGGATGCACACGCTGCAAGATGTACACGCCCCACAATACCCTCATTGCAGTTCGATTTTGAGAGAGTTCTCCCACCACAATGCGGATCCCACGTGGCCCCACACTGGCCAATGTCATTTTGTCCTGATTCCCAAGATGGGACCCACATCATCTGACTACCTGCGACTAATGTGTCTTTATCGAACAAAAGGCTGCGTTTTCCCTAAGAATCTCGAAGTGGGACCCGTTACGGGTTCAGTTCAGCCTATGATTCACTGAAACGTGGCAATCTCAAATTTCCTTTGCAGGATGGGGCCTTACAGTTTGTACTTTTGGTACTTGCGTTTGTACCCAACCACTGAACTGAAATGAAACAAAACAACGGCGAGTTGGTGACCGTGAAATTTCTGCTGCCAGGCTTGTACAAAGCAAAGTTGACACCCTCCATCAGAACCAGATTAAACCTGATTTTCTCCTTGAACTAGTGGAAATTTATATCCCATTGGATTGCCTTTTTTTTTTTTTAAGAAATTTTTGTTAAAAATAATGTATTACAGTAAACTTGATACGTATAAAGTAAAAAGTTGATTGAAAAAATGTATTAACAAAAACGTAAAAATTTTTCTATAAAAAATCAATGCAATGATGATGTTTGCATGGAACTTTAATGCATTCTTACTGGTAATCAATCTTTTGATGAATTTATAATTATAATCTTGAATTGGGATTGTGTCCAAAATTTTAAATTTCTTCGGTGGAGCTCGACGGGAAGAAAGTTTGCAGGTGCATATATGTTCTAACATCTTCTCTTGGCCCCTAGGTTGATGCAAAAAGCAGTACTCGTGCCTTTCAAATTTTGCAATTGTAGCCAAAAGGGCCAAAACTCTAAACTACGAGGAAAATAGCTAGCCATGATTGGCTTGGCTCAGTTTGCTTCATAAATTGACATAAAAAAACTACAAACACATAGATGAAATCAAAGCGTGTTATTTTCAAGACCAAAACTAAAATACAAGCCTTGTTCGAGGACACGGGGCAAACGGTTGTTAGGAAAACTGTTCCGGTCAGTTTTGTTCAAATGCATAAGATATAATTCATTTTGCATACGGTGTAACTCACTTTCAACAACATGTAATTTTAAAATAAAATTTTGTGAACTCGCACATGATATGAAAAATGATGTATATAATCAATTTGGGTCTTAATTTTTTTTGGCCAAATCTCCTCTGTGAACTTTCAGGAACGGTTGCTTCCTGCAACCCTTCCTGCCTCTCTGCTCTTGTTCAAGAGAATGTATAGGATACTATGTAGTAGTTTTTTGAATCTCCAAGATTTGATGAGTAGAAAGTCGATAAAGCTTTGAACCAAGTTAATTTGCATTGTTTGATAGTCTAAGTATTCTTCCATATTCAACTTGCATTGTTATTGACTAGTGTAAGAAGGATAAAGAAAATGCATTGGTAGCCAGCCAATACTTGGAGCTTGAATCAATATTTTGCTAGAGAAGAATATAGACTATTCCAACAAAACTTTTGTCTTATTTATGGAGTAATTTTTTGTGAAAAGAATTGTTTGCAATCCAACACAATTTGCCTTTAGCCATCAATTTAGCTTTTTTAGTTGCCTAATTTTCATATGCAAATACAAGAAATTTCTGATTTTCGGCTTTGATTCTAGTATGAAAGACAATGTAGAAAAAATTCTCTGCTTCTGTTTTTCCTTCACACATTCCAGATCCAAACAGGACTCTAGAAAGAAGAAACCATGTGAATGCGTAACATATTTTTGGATATGACCTCACCTAAACACTTCCATGTAAGGAAAGCAACAAATAATTGATGGAGTAATTCAGAATGGACGGAGCAAAAATTTGACGAGGGAATTGTGTGGATAAATGTAGTAATGACTAACAAGTAACAACTAATGGCACCCGTTCTTGTCCATGGCTCCTTGCTAGATCCACGAGGAAAGATCATCCTCCCATGAGGAAAGTCATTTTCAAAGGCCAAACAAGGATAGGCAAATGGAAGAGCGTGGAGGGCTCAACTCTTATAGCTAGTTTGGGGATTTAGATTCCCACGGAATCGAAAAGAAAGGTGGATTTTCCTACGTTTGGGATTTTCAAGTGAGATGGAAAAGAAAAGAAATGAACGGATTTTGAAGGATGCCAAGCGCTACTACAATGCAAAATTTTTTCTAACCAAAACAGTCGGAAAGCGAAGGAAAACTGATGGAAGCTTACAAAACTTTTTCAAATTGCCCATTTTATCCTCACAAAATTATTGAATGAAATTTTATTGATATACATATCCAAAATCATTCAATTTCTTTCCAAAACTCCCAACAATATTAGAATTACTTCTCTTCTTTTCTCTCATAATTTAAGTTTCTCATCCTTTCCTTTTCTGTCCTAAACTCACAAACTAGCTATTAGAGTTCTTCCGCATTGTCAGATTCAATATTTGAACTTTAAGTCTAGCAATTGAGGGAGAGAACGGCGTAGGGAGAAAATTGAGAGGGTAAAAATAAAAATAAAAATAAAGAAGAATAGACGAGTGGAAGAGGTATGATGTAAACAAGTATATGTCTAGTGAATGTAATTATGTTTTGGTAAAGATGTTAATCATTTCAACACAAAATTAATTAGCAATGAGTGAAATGATCTAATTGATTTATATAGGAGAGATTGTTTAAGAAACAAATGAACATAATAAATACTTGTATGAATAGATTCAATGTATTGTATATAAATTCATGTACTTTAATTCATGCATCATATGAGTCTATGATAAAAAAAAATATATGAGTCTATCTTTACATTCAAGAATCCCCATATACATGAATAAATATACATTTATCACAATGTATGTACGTCTTAAAATCATTTGATTCACAATACAACACATGTATGTACATCTTAGAATCACTAAATACAATTTTTGAAAATTTCCAACAACAAATGTCATCCTAGCTAATACCTCCTCACATTTGGCTGTGAATTAATTAGAAACGAGTTGAGTGGCCCAAGCATATATTTTAAACTTGTTTATGAACTTTTCAACTACTCCTTTGTCATTAGTTAAATTTCCTACAAGATGGCAACCACGAGCTCAAATTGAAGATGCTAGACTTGTTTCTGTTTTCAAAACTAGGAAAGGAAGCAAGATCAAACCCTCATTTTGGAAAAAAACGAATGGAACCCAAATGTGCCTAGTTTGATAGTCCAAAATTTCCATATTTAACTTGCATTGTTAAAGTCCTTGAAAGAAAGAACCCTTATGCACAAAGATTTGTTTGACCTGTGTTTGTTTATTTAAAAGGTGTAAGTGAAATCAGGAACAAGAAAAAAGTGTTGAAATGCCAGGAGGAAAATAAATATGACTATATGAGTGTGTAGGTTTAGATAGTAAATTGGATGTTTATTAGACATGCAAACCAAAATATATTGGCTACCTTAATTCTAACCTTGAAGAATTTCAGTCAACAATTTCTTTAGATCCCGAGGAAAAGAACTAGATTGATTCAAAATATATGAAGTACATTCTATAGTTGGATTAGGAAAGTACCATTAGAGTGGAAATAATATAACTACACAGTTACACAGATTTTTACTTAGTTGGATTGATCCAAAGGTTTGATACCATTGCCACAAAAAAGGTCTAGTAACGATTAAGAAACGATTTTTTTTCCAAATTGATTTTCTCTTCTTTAACTTCCTTTGAGATTAAATGCGACAATGAATACTAGAAACTAGAATCTCGTGTTTCCTAAATCAAGCATGACTAACATATTGGTGGTTTTAATAGGAAAAGATTTTTTGCACATAGTTACTTAATTAGATTTAACTATATATTCTCTAATTTTTCACTTCTTTGTAGCAAAAATTAAGGTCTAATTCACGAAGGGAAAAGGAAAATTGAAGAAGAAAGGCTGGTTAAAAGAATCTTCTTTTAGGTATTGCCATTGTTAATTTCCATAGAGAAATGCAAAGTACAATTTTGCATTTGCTGGCCATTGACCTATAGACAGTGCTCCTATACATGTTCTCTCTCTCTTTTTTTTTTTTAAAAAAATAATAATTGATCTTACACACATTTCTCTTACACTTTTTCTTCCTCTTCTTTAGTTTCCATATAATTTGTTTCATTTCTTTGAGTTACATGCCCAATTTTTATCAGAAGCAGGAGTGATCATCAGTTTTAAGAGACAAAAAGTAAACCCTCTTTTTCTTTCACCATCCTATTGCCCAAAAGGACACAAATGTGGTGCCACACCAAGATATGATGCACTATAGAACGTAATATGTCATCTTGAATTTTTGCTAAATTGGAATGTCACTTTCTCGACAATGAGCCTAACAGAATTATGGATTAAATTGATGCACCATTTTTCGAATTTGAATAACATAATTTCATGAAAAAAATTACACCAGTTTGAGAAAAAGTTGGAATAATCAAATTATGAAATCAATAAGCTATTTTAAAGAAGCATTCCAAACTTGAACCAACCAACCTTTGTATCTAAACTTCTCTGTCAATCAACACTGAAAAAAAAGGGATTATTTTGCTGGAGTTGAGGGCTTTGAATGACTTGCATAAAAGGGAAAATCTTAAGAGTATCATTAGCATTTAATTCCTAAATAATTACCTGGATTCCCAAACAGATTTCCATTGCAATCCAACCACTAAGTTGCCTCAGTTGACCATAAATCAAAACCCCAAAAGATTCACATCTTTTTAGCTCTTTCCACTTACCAAATTTAACTGCAAATGACTAGTAGTATAATGTAGTGAACCCTATGTCCATGTACATCATTCTTGAATAATAATATCAACAGCATTTTTCACACCAAAAGCAAAAAAGAAAAAAAAAAAAAAGCCACATACTTCTTCTGCTTATCATTCAACTATATATGCCAAAATGATTAATGCAAATGGTGGGCCAGCACTGATCCACACCTTGATCTTTCAAGTTAAAAGAAGGTCAACTACGCAAGCATCATCCTTCACTAAATCCCAACCGTCCGATTACTCTACAATCACCACTTGTGTACCAGATGGAAGTACCAAAGGCAAAAAGTTGAATAAAATTCCTGTCCGGGATCTAGTACATTATTCGAGATCAAGGGGGCGTATTTCTGCTAGTAGAATCTTCACAAATGGAGGGTCCAGATTAAACAAGGGACTAGTGCAGCACTGAAGTACTGGTGGACATCAGCAGCAGCTTATCATTTCTAAAGTCCTCCCCACTTGAATTTGCAGAATGTGCATGCCTCTGGCTTCATATGAGTTAAGAGAGAGAGTGTGAAAAAGCTCTTGGAAGCAGACTCTCTATTATTCAGACTAGACTGTACAGATATGTTATATAGTTAATTGTTAAATACCATTTTTGTATTTTTGATTGCATTATATTCCACTATTTTATTGATAAAGTTCTTGAGAACAAGGAAAAGGCAAAAGAGAAAAACAGAGGAGTGAGAGAAAGGGAAGGGAGGGTGGGGGGAAAGAGGAAGAGTTTGTGATGACTTAAAAACTCCCTATGATTTGTTGTATTGTTGGGTTGAAACCATTCAGTCTCTTCTGGCTATCACCATCATTGTCTGTAGTACAGATTTTTTCCCCTCCTTTCTCCAGACAACCAAAGTTTCCTTCTACGTTTATACACCAAAACCAGAGGAAGACGCGAACAAAAGCAGGCTAAAGCCTCAACTTTTACTGCTTCTTTGGAGCTTTTTTTTCTCAATAGTTGGTGGTTTTCGAGCAATTTGGTTCGTGGGTTCTTGAGGAACACTCAAGAAAGTGAGGTTTCAGTGTTAAAGATTCAAACTTTATCTCTGTGATCTCTGATTTGTTGCCCTGTTTCCTCATCTTGGATTTTGATGCTTTTTGGATTTAAAGATGACTGTTGAGGAAGTCAGAGGAAATTCAGAAGGTGGAGATAGGAATTATGACAATTTCCCCGTTGGTATGCGAGTTCTTGCTGTAGATGATGACCCAATTTGTCTTAAGTTATTAGACGGTCTGCTCAGGAAATGTCAGTATCATGGTACGTTATGCCTTGGCCTTGTCTGAATTTGAGTTTGAATTCTATAATTTAGATGTTTACTGGGTGGTTTCATGTTTATTATCTGACTTGTGTGCTTTTCGTGTTATGCTATGCCTTAGATTGGTCAAATTTCCATTTTCCATTGGATTCATGGCAATTGTTTCAGTTATGGCTTCTTGAAACTTCGTTAACACCTGCATCCCTCTAATTATTTTGTCGCTTGTGGGGCACGATTAGATTTTGAAGTAAGATTGTTGAATCTGCATTTGATATGATTCTAGGATGTATCATACTATCTGTTGTTTTAAAGACTCTGGACTTTGTTGTGTTTTAAGTGTAGCTTGGATGTGTAATGGCTGTTGTTCATAATGATTTGGTTGTTAGTTTTAAATTATTAGTTTTTCGAAACTTGAAACATTTAAGAGTTTATGATTTTCAAATCTTTTTCTTTCATAGTGCTGCCTTTGTCGTTTTACCTTTTTCTTCTTTCTTTTTTTGTTTATATTTAATGAAAGACAAGCAATTTTTGGTTCTGAATCTCTTTGTGAGTTCAAAGTTGTTGTGATTGTAGAGCAGCCCCTTAAACTCACTTCGCTGTGGTTGAGGTTCATTTTGCTGATGCACATATACTAACTTATTCTATCGTTCATGGATCACTAACTTATTACTTTGGCTCATTCTCTGAAAGTGATCAATTGGAATGCTAGAGCAAGATAAGTTGTATCAGAGATTTCTTTTTGTTTCTGGCTTGACAAATACTGTTTTATATCCTGTAAATGCTGTTCTTCTGTATTTGGTTCTTTCTGCAAGATGTTACTTTTGCTTGGGTGCATTGTGTACGAAGGCATCTTCATAAGTTGTGTGAGTGCTGTTTTGAATGATTGCACTTATTCTTCTTACTGACCATGGGGTGATGACTCTTATAGTTACAACAAGTAGTCAAGCAAGAGCCGCATTGAAGATGCTGAGGGAAAATAAGGACCGATTTGACTTAGTAATTAGTGATGTTCATATGCCTGACATGGATGGCTTTAAGCTTTTGGAGCTTGTTGGACTTGAAATGGACCTTCCTGTCATCAGTAAGCAAACAAACTTTCTCTTCTATGTCATTCGGGAATGTTATGACTACTCCTTTCTGGAGTGCGTTTGGGAACAGGAAGCATGTCATTTGACTTATCTGCATTGTTTTGGCATTATTTGCTCTGATGAGTAAAGTAAAAACGTTTTACTATTTTGTCTCTCAAAATATATGCATATTGAGCGTTTAGGCATTATGTTATAGAAAGCCTTAGATCATTCTATATGAATTTCTAATAATACCTTGAATTCTGCCAGTGTTGTCAGCAAATAGTGATCCCAAGCTTGTAATGAAGGGGGTCACGCATGGTGCATGTGACTATTTGGTGAAACCTGTCCGAATTGAGGAGCTGAGGAACATTTGGCAACATGTTATCAGGAGAAAGAAGTTTGATACCAACAAGCAAGGCAAGTCTACTTATGAAGACAAGGCTCTTCAGGGACATGGGGATGTCTGTCAAGGGCATCAGAACACAGGTACCACAGATCAGAATGGAAAACTTAATAAAAAGAGGAAGGATGAAGAAGACGAGAGTGAAGATACCGGAAATGACCATGAAGATCCATCAACACAGAAGAAGCCTCGAGTTGTTTGGTCCATTGAGCTACACAGGAAGTTTGTTGCCGCTGTTAATCAGCTTGGAATAGAAAGTGAGTACTCCAGCACCAATAATTCTGGCCTTTCTTCATGTTTCATTTATATCTTTAACTACATTTTCCACTTTTTTTTCCTATGCAGAAGCTGTTCCTAAAAGAATTCTTGACTTGATGAATGTTGAAGGGCTCACTAGGGAAAATGTAGCCAGCCATCTCCAGGTATGAATTTATCCTCATGGGATTGTAAATTCTTTCCTCAATACCGAACAACCGTTTGCTTGTGATTGCTAGACATTTAGACATTTTTGGGATATGTATAGCACGAACAAGTAAAATGGCATACGATCATTACAGAATTGATGGTTTTTAAAAGAGTAGAAAAATGTAATATAAGTACTGTTTACCTGTGGCCTGAATGTCCCATAGCGTAATCCTTCTTAAGCAGAAAGCAGATTCCATGTGCTAAATGACAGGAATGACCATTATAACATCAATGGACGCCAGTAATGGTTGCCATTTCAATCTCAATTAGGAAATTTGCAAAGAAAAGGAGTGAAGGAAGGTGGTATGCTCCACATTAGTTGCAGTTAACTGTTTTCTTTATGAAGAACTTGATGCCTAAAATTTTAGAACTCTAAAATTTGCATACTTTCATAGTCCACTTTTTGGCTTTTTGGATTCTAATAGTGCAAAAGTCCAATTGTAATGCAGAAGTATAGACTTTACCTGAAAAGGATAAGTTCAGTTGCAACCCAGCAAGCCAACATGGTTGCTGCATTAGGTGGTAAGGATGCTGCTTATATGAGGATGAGTACATTAGATGGATTTGGAGATTTTCGGACCTTGACTGGGTCAGGAAGGCTCTCAAATCCTGCATTTGCTTCATACACACAAGGTGGCATGCTTGGTAGACTGAATAGTCCAGCAGGCATCAACCTCCGTAACCTTGCTTCACCTACAGTAGTGCATCCAAGTCATGCTCAAACTTTAAACAACTCCACTGGTACTCTTGGGAAATTGCATCCAGCTGTTTCTCCAGCAAGTCATACTGCAACTGTGTTTCAAGGAGTTCCATCATCATTGGAGCTTGATCAGTTGCAACAGAATAAGTCAGCCATGCATATTGGTGACTTTAATCCCATGGACGACTCAAGGATTTTTGGTGCTCCTAGTGCTTTTACAGACGCTAGAGCTCTAGCAATCAACTCAAATAGCAATTTAACTGGTGTTCCAAATAACAGTTTGATGCTACAGGGGAATTCCCAGCAAATACTAGCTGGGGGAGGTTTTGTAGATCAATCTTCTTTTCCCTCTGAATCATTCAACAGGGATGTTGGTGTTTCTTCCAAGTTTGTGGATCATGGTAGAACTAATGAGAACTGGCAGAGTGCAGTTCAGTTATCAAAATTCCCTTCGAATGCTTTGGCACCAAATGACTCTTTCAGCCAAGGACAATTGCTTCTCTCCAATGTGAGAGACAATAATTCTTCAGCTGGACCTCATCAACAGAACAGCCCTCTTGGATTTTCTTCTACTGCGACCACTGCAGCTCCTCTTGAAGATTCAAGAGGAGAAATACAGTGTCAAGAAGGCTTGGTTAGTGGTAGTGTTCAAAATTTGAGCCAAGCATCAGCCCAGCGGTGGGGGGTTTCTAAGCAGAGTTATTCACTCAACTCGAATAATAGTTTCAGCACCTTAAATCCTCAGGCTTCTCCTCCTTTAAGTCAGAGCATGGGACAAACTGGAATCACGGACAGAAGGATGGATATATGTTTAACTGGCCAATCAGGTGTGGGCATTTCATCTTTCTTGCAGCACAGTCAAGTTGAGAACCCAACAACGGGGTCAAGAACAAGGTCCAGTGAAGACTACATGCTGGAACAAATAAGACCACAAGGAGGTTTTGTTCCTAATAGCTATGACTCCTTGGATGATTTAATGTCTGCAATCAAACGGGTAAGGGTGCTCTCCAGTTATCCTGCCTTGCTCATCTAGTTTCTGGATGCAGTATGCAATTATTGTTATTAATTTTACCTACATGAAGTGATTAAAAGGATGTTCAAATTAATTCGCCACAGATGAAATCTTTTATTCCATCTGCTCCGGGATTACTTATTTATTAATTATTTAACTTCTGATTTCACTAGCAAATATATGTCTATGTTTTGGGAGATTACTAACAGAATTCATAATCATTGTCTGCCCTTTTTCCCTGAAAGACTCGTATTGCTTTTATATTTGCGGTACATTCTCAAAGACATGCTAAAGATTATATTAGGACCAGCAGTGTAGAGCACTCTAAACTCAAAATCATCTAACTTTAATTCGTTTACCTTTTTTGGCTGGTGGAGGTGTTGGAGTAGATTATATGCATGATGTCCAATTTTGTGTCCCCCAAAAGTCATTGCCTTTCAAATTTGTAGGGAGAAGATGCATTTAAAATCAGTAACATCATATTCATCAATAGCCTTACTTTTCCAACATCGCCATCTTTGTATTAGGATATCATTCTGATATTTTGATGTTTGATGCAGGAACCAAATGGAAGCATGTTTGACGGTGACATGGGTTTTGATGCTTACCAATTTGGGTCATGCATATGAGGATTGTGGGTAGTGGCTCGTCCAGAAAGACCAGTGGAACCAACTTCTTAGAACTCACTCTTTAGGAGCTGTATCATTATGTAATCTCCTCTCTCTCTCTCTCTCTCTCTCTCTCTCTCTCTCCCTCCAAACAACCCCTCTTTTTCCCCCCTTTACACCCTTTTTCTCTTTATTCTTAAACTTCTAGTATGACATTGGCCAATCATAAGAGTTAGTATTATATGATCTACTATAATTCCTCGTATAACAAGCTAGTTTTAATGGTTTCCTTTTCGCTGTTCTGTGACTTGTCAGCACATTCAACAACATAAAAGCATTCTACATATCAAAATGCATTAAACTAATCATTCTTGAATACTTAAGTATTCCTGAGAATCACTATTAGGACTTGATAAGTAAATATGAATGGCTACTGAATTGTCAGAAATGCAACATACAACGGACTCTCTACGCTTTAAGTATTTCCCGTGATGCCGTTTGATCTAGCCCGAGTTTTAGTTATTTAAAAAAGAAAAAAAAAAGTTCTGACCTGAGTTTTATGTTCAAGTTCACAAGGAATTACAGAAAGTCTTTGTACCTTCTAATACCACAGAGCTTCCAAATCTCAGAAGTTAAAAGTGCACAGCAAGCAATGAGAACTCTTTTGTAGACTCTGCCTAGAAGAGATTTTGTTATCACACTAATGAGCATTCTCATCACAGGAAGTTTTTAAGTATTAGAAGCACATTCTGACACTGAAAGAAATTTCAGGAAAAGATGTTAAATCATGTAAAAATAGTTCCCAACTGCCAATGCTGCAATTTGACTCAAAAGGATGAAGTAGAATGAAAGCAAGCTGCCCCTCAAAAGAAATGGCACAGAAAATAGCACTAAATCATTAGCCCATCTTGAATGTCCAGTCAAATGTTGAGAATACGGTAAAACCATCTTATGCTGCCCTTCCTGCTTCCATTAAAAGCGACCATTAAGACAATGCAATAAACAAGCTGGCTGGTGCTGGCTTAAAATGGACTGCCGAGCTCTATCACACTTGGGTGATCACGAAGGACCTGTAAAAATTCTATCCCTGATGAATGCAGAAGAGTTTTCAGCAACATAGCAGCATGTACATTTGTTTTTAATGTGAGCCATCTTAATTACTGGTGGATACAGAGGTCAAAGGTAAGATTGAAAGCGGCAGAGAGCAAAATTCTTTCGCAATCTTGTATCAACCGAGCCAGCGAATCTTTTCGCCATCATACAAAAGCTCACCTCTTCTATTCCCCTTCCCAACCTAGTTGACGGGCTCTATGTTCCCACATGGAAGTTATTTTCTTTTCCTTAGTAAGTAGTGCCTGAGCTCGTTCTCTAGCTTCCTCACAAGTTTCTGTGGCAGCATTGCATTTTTCAGCTTCCCTTTGATATTGAGAAGCCAACCTTTTTGCTTCTCCTAAGGTGATATTCATATGATGCATGTGCTCCTCACCAACAGTCTCTTGCAGCTTTAGCTCCTCTGTCAGTAAATCCACGAATTGTTTCTCCATCTCTTCCTTCAGATCAGGGTCATCCTTTCCACAATCTGTCATTGCAAAGGAAGTATTCAGAATTGGGTCTTTTAATGCACACATAAATTGTGTGATGCACAAACAACATTCACAAGGGCCTATAAGATTATCCGCAATTCTCATCTTTATGGTGTCAAGTTTCTCACTAAAAGAAAGCTACTTAAGAATATTACTAATCAGCCTTGAAATATTCTATCAACCAAAATTATACAGAAATACTTCCACAGCTTCTCATTTCGGCTGCATTCATAGCTGAGGCTCCTAGATATGTACAAAAAGCTGGATTTAAAATGAATGACTACTCATTTAATGAAAAAAAAAACAAATGGTATCCTCTTCATTTCATTTATTTTGAGTAAAGGAGTGCTGCATTTTCTTGAGTTGTAGGTTAAGGGAAAAAAAATGAATAACCACTCAAAACCATTATACTTTTCCTGCCATCATTTTTCTTTTTCAACTTCTGGCAAACGGAAGACATGACAATTCTCTAATCCAAGAATCGGAGAGTAGAATAAGAAATCTGAAGCATAAAAAAAAGGCCCTGAAATTCTGATTTGCAAAAAAGAACATAGTTCAAGGAAGAAGCTCACCTGTAACAGAAAGATTTGCCAAGCCTGCCAAAAGATAACATACAAGTGTTTAGTTCAGGTAAATTCAAGATTTTTAAAAAAAAAAAGTACTACATGCAAGCTCCTATGCAGTTTGTAAACAAAGCCTGGGAAACACAAGATTAGGAATGACACTCCACTTGCTCCTGGTAGGATGGGAATTGGGAGTAGAATAACATAATGGAACTGTTCAGACCTACAAATCATATCTTTCAATAAAGAGCACAACAAACTTGTATAAGAAAAATGGAAAAGAGCATCCTTTCTTCCATATATTAGACGTGACTTTTGAGCTGCATCGATAAGGTTGGATATAGACCCTCCATGACTACCTGACTTATCATACCATGCAGTTCACTATCCAAGTCAACCACAAGTTTTTCTTGAATACAATGGTTTTCAGTAAAAGCAGATGGAATGAACACAAACTATCTGATGTAGAATGCATTAATAAGTGTGAAGAAACTATCTGGAATGAACACTTCTAGTGATCATTGAGGCCCCTCTTCCAGAAAGTTTCGCCAATGAAAAAGGGCCCTGGAAGAGCACATTTCATTTCACAAATCAAGTAAATACTCAATTGTTTCTTGGTCAATGTAAATGGTAAGTGTGTCCAATTCTACTCCAAGAAAGGGGCTACAAATATTAGCAACTTCAAAATGCTAAAGCAACAAATCTACCAAGATATAAGGACTTATCCGGAGTTAATCACATGTTCTCTAAAGCATGCATCCAAATAATGTCATCTTCATGGCAAGTAGAAGAGAAGCAATCTGCTTCAGACATAATAGGCATGATTATGGAATGTCTTGAGCCAGAAATTAAAAATTACCAATAACGAAACAAAAACTTCCATGAACTTAAATGCGACTCCAATTTTAGTATCTCTGATGAATACAGATATACTGGTCCAAAGTATGCCCTTGTACCTGTAAAATTATCACACTAGTTCTGACATGCTGTTTGACTCTTACATTGACATGCAGACAATCAACCACAATAAGTTGGCCATGGGTTTGAAATTATCTTAATTCCATACATGGATAAACAGTGGACAAGTGAAAAGAGCCCACAGCCAAAGAATGGACTGTCACAGAATATCATAAGAGATACCACCGCTGGGTGTTTTCGTCTCTATCACAGTTCCTCCATTCAATTAAGCCTCATTGTTCCATCAATAACAGCATGTATTGTTTCCCATCTCCATTGAGTTGTTTACCAGTCGACAGTAAGCTTTTCATAAGGAGTTACTTCAAACTACAAGAACGCTCCAGTAGGTTAGCATTGTATTTTGTCTATTGCCTTAATTTGTAACAAACCCTCGACCTTTACTCACACGCCCACCTCTACCCTGGCGTGAACTGGTCAAAGAGATGGCAGCAACAAAAATATGCTGCAAAAGGTTAAATTTTTGGATTGATGAGCATCTGACCGGAATTGTACTGTGAGCAGAAATTTTGATCAAGAGTTTCAGCAGGTAAGCTCCCTTCCCCACACAAATACAAATATACCACTGCAAATTAAAGAAGGCTGAGACAGTTGAAGGCAAAGGGCAAGGTGAAAGTCAGCAGAGGAAGTTTAGGTTAATGGAGGATAATGCCAACGAAATACAAATGCTCATTTAACTCAGGATCTACTGAGTCACATTTTCTTGGCCCTTTCCATTTAGATACTTTATACTCGAGATTAGTATATGGAGATAAGTTGGAAAGCAAAGAGCTGGAGGAAACACCAATATAGTGAGAGGAGTCATATTTGGTTTTGATCACTTATTGTGTTGCTTAGACACCAGTGACAACTCTCGTCCACTAAAAATGCATGGAAAACTACCTCTGATAGCCATATAAGCATGTAATAGACAAATCCCTTAATTTCTTATAATTCAAAGTAGTCAAGTTGTTCAACGAAATCAAGCGAGAGCGACAGACAAGAATAAGGAGAAGCTTATAAAAGGTTTGACTAACCTGCAAGTACACCATGAAGGAAACATAAATGGAAGCTTCTCGTTGCAACCACTTTCAAGAATTGAGGTAGGCTTTACCTTTGGATAATCAAATTTATGATACAAACAATCATGGCATCATAACTCAGAAGTTTTCTTGTGTTTTATTTGGTTTACCACACTGGACCAATTTACTTTCTGGTAGATTAAACTCTAACCCACAAGGGGAATGGATAATCAATTGCAACAGGTGAATCACTTTCCTGTAATTGACTGAATGTGCTCAATATCTATTGCATCACAACCTAAGGTCCCAATATCATCTTGAGATTTAGTGAGGCTTCCAATCTTTTCCTTCATGGTATTAGAGCTGGTCAATCAAGCATCAAACTAACTTTTGTAAACCAGACTTCCTCTGACTTCTTTTTCCTCAATTTCATATATTATATAACTGCCCCATTAATGAAGTACCTCAACAAAGAAACTTAGATACATCTTCACTATTATACAGCTTTCAACAGCTAATAACATACTTTCAATTCTCCATCAAGCTTAAACATGAAGATGTTATCCTGAATAAAAAAGAGACAAACAGAAAGAACTCTAGTATGTCGCGGCATTCTTTTCAAAAGAGAAGCAGCATAATTATATCTATTTCCCTAATCACTCGAGCCATGTAGAAAATCTATTTCTCATGCAGAAAAATAGGATCTTTACCTGCAACTAATGCTGAACAAAATACTAAACCCCACAAACCCAAACTGATCTTATACTCTGGAATAAAAAGGGTAAAGCAAGACACAAAAGGGTGCATTCCATTCAAAGTATGACCTTAGCAACTGGATTTGCATGTGATGGATAATAGTTTTGAGCTCCAGAGTCACGATACATAAATATGCCATTTTACAAACATGTTTGCTTCCTGCATAAAGCATGCAACTACATACAGCAAGTAAAGGTCCTGCATAGGGACTCCTCAAGATAGTTGCATGTGTACCAAAAGCATGGGACTATGCCGCTATGGTACCAAAAGTAAGGAGTCCCCACCTTTTTGGTGCAAATGGCAGCCATCTAGGTGGGACTCCTAAGTAAGAATCTCCCCCATTGCATAAGGCAAGATATGGTCAGGCTGCTCAATTCCAGAATGAGTGTGGATTTTTGGCTAACGCAAGCAGAGAAGGGATGCATCTGCATTCTGCCAATGTAGATGGATACTGCTTGGAAGCAGCCAGAAAGCATCATATAGGGCAATATAAAAACCATGCACCAAACTCCTAGATTCCCACGGAAAAGCCTAATACACCCTCCCCCTCCCCCCTCCCCAAAACAAAAATACAAAAACAAAACAAAAAAAGTGGTTTTTTTTGTTTTATTGTTGGGGGTTGGGGGGCATGAACTGCACCGACATTACATTATGAACCCAAACTACCCCTGCAAATATCGATCTCAACCCGCAAAAAATATGCAGGCATTAAGAAACCTAGAACAAATTTTAAAGCCCTCTAATTTTCAGCACGAATAAACATGCAAGATTTGCATTCAATTCGAATAAACATGCAAGATTTGCATTCAATTCGAATAAACACAAGATTATCCCGAATAAAGACAAAAAGAAAATCAAAAGCGATCTAAGGTGTCCCAATTCCACAGTTCTTCAGATATTTAAAAAAATGTTACAAATGCTAGCTCAAATCCACAAAATATCAAATTTGGTCATGAAATCACACAGGCGTGACGAACAAAAAGGAACAATTATTCCAAAGCTTGAAACTTTGACCAATAAATAGCATACCAGGAGCAATCTTGAGAAGGGAAAGAGGAGGGGCGCAATCACAAACACAAGGACTGCAAGAATTAAACGATGTAGCTTTCAAGCTGAGACTTTTCTTGAATTTCCAGTAAATTGCAGGCCCAGATACACAGAGAGCTGAAACCACTGCAAATACAACCAAACAGCACCTTACACAGTTCCCAGATCGCCTTGACATCTTCCTAATTGCCAATAGCAAAGGAGCAGTAGTAACTAATTTGAGTGGGAAGGATTATGAATATTGGATCTACTGCTTTGTTTTGATTCGAGGTTTTGAGGTGGAAATGGGAAATGGGGCTGCTGCCTGTCTGGCACACCTCCATTTAATAGCTGTAAGTAGTGGTTAGTTACGCTAGTGTACTTTCCATTAACTTCAGTCAAAGGTGGTTTTCTCTGGTTATGATGATTGCTTTTACTTATGCAAATTGCAGTTTTGGTCCCCTCACCTATCAATTCTGTGAATTGATTCGCTCCCACATTTTGAAGGAATGGAGAAATACAAACGATGAAGGGATAAAAACACCAGAGACTCGTATGTTAGGTGTGGTTAACTGTTTTGTTCAATGGACTATACAATTGCAGACCAATTGCTCGGTGCATCCATGGAAAAGATGTGTGTAAGTTGATTTTTTTTTGTCAACCCACAACATCTACAATATTTTTATTTTAATTTATATTACAAGAGAGTTTTAGTGTCTAACTGAATCAATAGAAATTAGAAGTAAAGCAACCTATTTTCAAACTAAAAGGGTACACTACTATTCACCCTCTACCTCCAGATTTTACTGCAGATGCAAAAAATTAAACGTCAACAGTTTTTAATGAGTACCAAACTTTGTCATGTTCTTACATGGTAGTGTTTTAATATCTGCATTTGTTAAATTAATGCATACATGAGATGGTATTACGGTATTGTCAAAATGGGTAACTGTTTTGGATCCCCCTCCCTCCCTAAAATAATTAGCGACCATATTAGCTTGAGCGACATCCTTTCTTTTCGTATGATAAGCTGCAAGATTAGCTTGAGTAATAGCAAGGGGACTGAGGAGGGTATTTCCAGCTCGGCTAGAGCTGGGGTCCCGCCCTGTGTCTTCTCGGTTACGACCGCCTCGGCCTCTCACCATCGGAAATTGACTTCGGCTTAGTTACCGCTTCGGCCAAGGCTTTCCCTCATTAGCCGAAGTGAGGTATAATGACCTGGCAACCGGAGTTGTGGAGCGTGATCCCTGACATCTCTGACACTTCTGATAAAGCTGCTCTGACATGCGCCGCCTGACACCTGACTGTTCCGGCGCACCTTTCTGCAGGGCCCATCAAGTCATCTTGATACGCTGACCCTGCCAGATCTCTAGGGACCTGTGCAAGCAGTCCTTTTCTCCTGTCCATCCTCTATAAATACTCAAGACTTCTACTGAGAAGGACACGGCTAAATTTCTGGTAAAAGCATACTAGACTTCTCTATACTTATTACTCTTTCACTCCCGAACTGACTTAAGTTTCGGAGTTACACCGGGGACTTTAGTCCCTCCTACAACCTAAGCAGGTGACCTCGTCTGAGATAACCACCCAGGATCAGAGGTCTTCCCCAGCTCGGGTGACCCACTCCAGCCGGACAAAAATGACCTCTTCAATTGGCGCCGTCTGTGGGAACGCAAAGACATCAGAGAATGAAGCCTACGCATTCTAGGAGCAGGAAAGCTCTCACTATTGGGGATGAGCAGAGTAATGTAGCTCAGCAAGAAGGTATCTCTGAAGGGCAGGAATCCCCAAGGACCCAGCCCGCAAACGAAGAAGTCATAACCCGTATGGCCGAGTTTGTAACCGAGAACCCTAACATTTTCGAGGAGTTAGGGAGGTATCTCAAGAGACAAGGCAAGCAAAAGGCCGAGTCCTCTAAAAGGAAGTCGGATGGATCCCCTGAAGGTTCGTCCGAAGAAGAGTCCGATGGGAGACGCTTGAGCCGAAGTGCTTCGAAGAAAGCATTCTCCAAGGCCACCTCTAAGGTAGCCTCCCTGACCAGGTCTTTATCAAGAGGGCTTTTGGGCCGACGACCTGAGGAACCTCGGCCCATGGAGAGAGCCGGGGTGGATTACCAGAGGGCTCCACCCTTCACCGATGACATCAACGAGGAGAGACTTCCTCCCAACTTCAAGCTTCCCTCGATACCGTCTTACGACGGCCGAGGTGATTCGGAAGACCACATTCATGCCTTCATCTCTCCCTGACCCCGTCATATGCCAGACTTTTCCAGTATTCCTCCAGGGGACAGCTCGAAAATGGTTCTGGGGTCTAGAACCTAGGAGCATTCCAACCCTGGGGGAATTAGTGGAGAAATTTCTTCACCGTTTTGTTTCCTCCCGACCGACGACCCGGACCTCGGCTTATCTGTTGAATATGCAGCAGAACCCGGGGGAATCACTTCGGTCGTATGTCCAGAGGTTCCACGAAGAAAGCGTGCAGATACCTAACCCTAATGAGCAGGTCACCATCGCCGCTTTAACCCATGGGCTCGTTGCCGGGGTATTCAACACGGGGATCCACAAGAAATATCCCCGTTCACTCCACGAATTATGGTTGAAGGTCGAGAAGGGCATACAGGCCGATGACCTCAACCGCATGAAAAAAGAAGTCCAAGCTGCTCGCCCGAGGGCTGACCCCCGAAAGGGCAAAGAACTTGGCCGAACTGAAACGGGGACAGGAAGCGGCTTCCAAAGTCCCGGCCGGGATCGGCGCAGTGTGTTCGATAGGATCTCCAAGGGGAAGTCACCCATCCCAGAGTCCGAACTGACTCCCCTTAACACCACCCGATCTCGGGTGTTATCCGTAATGGAACAAAACAACCTTGGAAAAGCTCCTCCCAAGATGTTCGGCAGCAGAGACAAGAGAAACTCAAACCTCTACTGTCTGTATCACCGGGATATAAGGCATGAAACCGAGGATTGTAACGATCTCAAGAAGGAGATCGAGAACCTCATCCGACAAGGACACTTGAAGCAGTTCATCCGCCGAGGTGGAGGTCATCAGCGTGACGAAAACCGACTTGATAGACGGGGTGATCAACGCCGAGACGAGAGGCGGACGTCGAGAAGCAGCTGCAGGCCTCCTGAGGATCCTAGGGAGACAAAAAGGCCTCCCCGAGACGAATCATCGGGCCATGGGTTGGGGTACGGGCCAAATATCGCCGGAGTCATTAACACTATTGCCGGAGGTCCGACGGGAGGAGATAGCCAGAACTCCCAGAAGAGGACCTACAGGCAAGCCAATCCGGATCAGGCAGAGTCACGTTCTCGCCTATCCGAAGTCATTTCCTATGGCCCTGTCGATCCTGTCCCAGCTGCCTCGAGTAGCCACGAAGCTTTGGTGATTGAAGTCCTCACCAATAACTATATCGTGAAAAAGGTTTACATTGACCCGGGGAGCTCAGTTGACGTCATGTACCTCCGTAACTTTGAGAGTCTTAAACTGGCCAAGGAGAGCATGACCCCGGTAAGAACCCCTCTTGTCGGGTTCGGGGGACACATTGTGCACCCCGAAGGGATGGTGACTTTGACAGTGACTGTAGGGCGTCACCCCCGCTGCAGAACCATCCCCGTCAACTTCGCAGTAGTCAAGGCTGACTCCCCATACAACTTACTACTCGGCCGACCTACGCTCAATGCTTTGCGGGCAGTGTACTCCACCTACCACTTAAGCTTCAAGTTTCCTACTCCTGCGGGAGTGGCCGAGGTCAGCAGCGACGTCTGCGCTGCCCGAGAATGCTACCTCCCTCTACAAGCAAGCTCCCATCAACCTCCGGAGCGGCTCGAGAAGAGGTCAATATCCTCACCATAGATAGCATAGATCTCAGCGAGCTGAGAAGATCCGAGGCTGGAGACTGGGGATGAGGTGGAAGAATTCCCTCTGGACCCCACGAAGCCTGATCAGACAGTTCGCGTTGGTACCCGACTGCCCGGTCCTGTTAAAAGAGGTATGGTAGACCTCCTCAGAGAATACCGGGACGTCTTCGCTTGGGCCGCGGAAGAGGTTCAAGGAATTCCGCATCACCTCATGATACATGAGTTGAACGTCGATCCCCAAGTCCGCCGGGTCAAACAAAAACGAAGGCACCTCGGCCCCGAACGTAGCCGAGCTGTGGGCGAAGAGGTAGATAAGCTCCTCCCTGCAAAGATCATCCGGGAGGTCCAGTATCCGACCTGGTTATCTAACCCGGTCATGGTAAAGAAGGACACCGGGGCCTGGCGAATGTGTGTCGACTTCACCGACCTCAACAAGGCTTGTCCCAAGGATTGCTACCCATTGTCCAAGGTCGATACCTTGGTAGACTCGGCAATGGGTTATGAAGTCCTCTGCTTTTTTGATGCCTTCAAAGGGTACCACCAGATCGGGATGAGCCCGGAGGATCAGGAGAAGACCGCCTTCTACACCGACAGAGGCACGTACTGTTACACCACCATGCCTTTTAGACTGAAGAATGCCGGGGCCACGTATCAGCGCTTGATTAACCAAGCTTTTAAATCTCAAATCGGCCGGACTGTCGAGGCTTACGTAGATGATGTCCTCTTGAAGAGCCAGACAACATCCACATTCCTTGCCGACCTGAAAGAAGTCCTGGAAGTCCTTCGGGGGACACGAATGATGCTGAACCCCAAGAAATGTGTTCTCGGGGTCACTTCGGGAAAGTTCCTGGGCTACCTCGTCTCTAGGCGGGGTATTGAAGCTAATCCGGACAAGGTGAGGGCCATCCAAGAAATGTCCTCACCACGGTGTGTCCGCGACGTCCAGAGACTGACGGGGCGGTTGGCCGCCCTTAATCGGTTCTTATCGCAGTCAGCCTCCAAGGCACTGCCATTTTTCAAAGTCCTCAAGAAAGCTGACAAATTTTCCTGGACGGAAGAGTGTCAACAGGCGTTTGAGCAGTTAAAGGATTACCTCAACCACCTCCCGACACTCACCTCACCTCGCCCAGGGGACAAGTTATTCTTGTACCTGTCTGCTGCAGCAGACGCCGTAAGTGCCGTACTGACAAGGGAGGAAGGTGTCCAAACACCTGTTTATTATGTCAGCCGAGTCCTCCGAGGCCCGGAGACCAGGTACACTCAGGCGGAGAAACTTGTGCTGGCCTTAATCCATGCAGCCCGAAGACTTAAGCCCTACTTCTTGGCCCATCACGTCTGCCTAAGGACAGACCAACCACTTCGGCAGGTCCTATCGAGGCCGGAGGCCTCTGGACGCCTCACCAAGTGGATCGAGCTGGGAGAGTATGACTTATCCTATGAGCCTCGCACGGCCATTAAAGCCCAGGCTCTCTCGGATTTCCTTGCCGAGCTCACTTTTGAAGAAGTAAATGAGACCATCCCGGCTACTACCCAGACTGTCACCTCGGCCACCGCCGAATCTCAACGATGGACCTTGCACGTGGATGGCTCATCCAATAGTGAGGGTAGTGGAGCCGGATTGCTCCTTGAAGACCCCCAAGGAGAAATATGCTCCTACGCATTGAGGTTCGATTTTGCCGCATCAAATAATGAAGCTGAATACGAGGCTGTTATTGCCGGCTTGCAGCTAGCTCAAAAGCTGGGGGCCGCACACATTTTGGTCTATAGTGACTCCCAACTCGTTGTGTGCCAAATACTAGGCGAATACGAGGCCAGGGAAGAGGTGATGCATCGTTACCTCTCCAAGGTTCTCCAGTTGACCACACACTTCGAGTCTTTTGAAATCCAAAGAATACCGCGGTCACAAAACAGAAGGGCTGACGCCCTCTCCCGGCTTGCTTCTACCTCTTTCTCCGATCTGAACAAGACGGTTCTCGTAGAAGTTCTAGCTGAGCCGGGATATTTAGCTGAGGTCGTGTACCCTATCTACCCTGGGGACACCTGGATGGGGCCCCTGACTCGATATCTCAGCCGGGGTGAGCTCCAAGAAGACCGAACTGAATCACGGAAGCTTCAACGGAAGGCAGCTCGATACACCCTCCGGCAAGGCCTCTTGTACAAGAGGTCATACCTCGGCCCCTGGTTACGGTGTATCACCCCGGAAGAAGGTGAGAGAATCCTCGAGGACATTCATGAGGGACTCTGTGGTGCCCACGTCGGCTTCAAGGATGCTCGTGAAGAAAGCTTTGCTTCTCGGGTACTTTTGGCCCACCATGAGGGTAGATGCCCAGGTCATGGTTCTTTGTTGCCCTTCTTTCACACACCATGCCCCTGAGACACCACTAACCAACCCAATCTTATGATTCCCATCACTTCGCCATAGGCCGTTCGAGCAGTGGGGGACAGACATAATCGGTCCATTCCCCAGAGCCCCAGGCAAACTATGCTACGTGGTGGTGGACAGTGGACTATTTCACTAAATGGGTCGAAGCAGAGCCCTGAGAAGCATCACGGAATGGCTGTTCAAAAAATTTTTCTGAAAAAAACGTGGTCTGTCGCTTCGGACTACCTCGAGTTGTCATGTCGGATAACGGAAGGCAGTTTCGCTGATAACCCTTTCAAGGCATAACCCTTTCAAGGCATGGTGCGAGAACTTGGGGATCAAGCAACACTTCACCTCGGTGGGGCACCCTCAGGCGAATGGACAAGTCGAAAACTTCAACCGAACTCTCCTCCATGGCCTCAAGACCAGGCTTCACCAGGCTGGATCATCGTGGATGGAAGAGCTCCCCAGCGTGCTGTGGTCCTACCGGACTACGCCGAGGTCATCGACTCAGGAAACGCCGTTTTCCCTAACTTATGGGTCTGAGGCCGTCGTTCCAGCCGAGTTCATCACACCCAACCCGCGAATGGCTGCGTACGCTGCCGAAATCAATGAAGAGGAGCGGCGAGTTGACCTCGACCTCGCCGAAGAGAAGCGTGATATGGCCGCGGCCAAAGTTGCGATCTACAAAAATATCCTAGCTAGCTATTTCAATGCTCGGGTCAAACACTTAAGGTTCAGTCCGGGAGACCTTGTGCTCCGGAAGAACTCTGTCAGCCGAGCTGAGCCTCAGGGAAAACTTAACCCCAAATGGGAGGGACCCTACCGTGTTATTGAGTCCAGCCAAAATGGATATTGTAAACTAGCTTACCGAGATGGTTCGCGGGTGCCCCGAACCTGGCATGCTGAGAACCTTAAGTTGTATTACCCTTGAGAGGTACGTGTTTTTATCTCACTTCTTTAAGTTATTTCTCACTTATTCTCATTCTATCCTAAGTGAAAATAAGGGGACAGAACGTGTATATTAGCTGAGATTGAGCAAAAGGAAAGTGAAAATTTAAAGTCATTGTATTAATAAAGCAAGTTACATAGTACCGAGGTCAGGTACGAACCCGTTACCTCGGTGACTTAGCAAAGATAAGCCTAAGCCTACGCCTCGCCGCCTCCGCCATCAGCGCCGTCGTCATCTCCGCCATCACTGCCAACGTCGTCGCCTTGGAGTTATGCCCCGTCCAGATCAAACTCGGCCAGCCATTTGTTGAACTCCTCTTTCACCTCGGCCAGATCTCTTCCAGTCCGGATGCCTTCGGCCATGCGGTCGAATAGTTCCTTGGCATCCTCGTTAAAATTGTCCTTGTCGTGAAGGGACTCTAGCTGTTCCGAACTGAGGAAGGGAGCCGCATCATGAACGGCCGAGGTGTATCCGAACATGAAGCTCGGCAGGGTTAGCTCTCCAAGATCCTTGAGGAAACCCTCCGATTTCCGGAAGGCCTCCAGAGCCGAGGTCCCCGCCTCTTCAATGGCCGCCTTGGTTGATTCTTCCTCCTGAGCCCGTCTATCTTTTTCTTCGGCAAGGGCAGTCATTAAGGAGTTCTTGGTAGCCTCGGCCTGTTCTCGGGCTGCCTCGGCCTTATCACGTTCCTACTCGGTCGCTTTCAGTTTCTCCTCCAGTTCGGCCACCTTCTTCTCCAGCTCAGACGAAGGCTGATGGTTCTCGATCAGCCTAGTGTAGCGCTGAGTCAGTTCGGCGAGGAAAGCCGTGGTGGATGCCCAGGAGACGGAAGCACTCTGCATCAGTTCGCCCGGAGTGAGCTTCCTGGCATAGGTGTTATCCCTGGGCAGAACTGAATGGACCAGAAGCTCCTGAGCGACCAAGGGATTCTTGCAGCGTTCGTTCACATTGAGCTCCCACTCCGGACACCATTGAGCGCCGGAGTGCCTCTTGTCCTCCCCGGCCTCTTGTGAAGGCACGTTGTGAAGATTGAAAAGAGAGGACCCCGTCACTGGAACTAAGGGAAATACAGTTGTCCCTCTGCCCCGAGGTGGAGAGGCTATGGTTACCCCTCTGATAGGCACTCCAACTGGAATGACCGAAACACGGCCCACTCCGGCCGGAGTTGCAGAGGTGCGAGAGCCCTCCCCGGTGATTATCACGGGAGACCTTTGGCTCGTCGTGCCCGTATTGGTTTGGGCCGGGGTCGACTTCTTTTTCGGCCAAGTTGACGGTTCGGCCGTGTCCTTGCGCTTGGACGGCCTCTTGTTTACCCCGGAAGGCCCCGCATTGATCAGATCTGAAACCTTCATCACTGCGAAGTATATAGAGGGAGAGTTAGTTAGAATCAAGGAAAAATAAACGAAGTAAGGAGTAAGGAAGTACAATATTTTTCAAGCCTATTAGAATAGAAAGGCGGACGATCCGGACTGATGAGAGCTCGGCTGATACCGCCGTCAACAAGAACTGCCTCGGGAAAATCCCAACAGTTGATCCAAAGGCCCGACCCCGTCAGCTTTCTGAAGTTGCCCTCTTCCAATTTACCCGGAGAGGTCTCTTTGACCGGGGTAGGGGGCCTCCACCAGAAACCTCTGGGGAAGTCACCAGCCGGGACAAAAATGAAGTTCCTCTTCCACTCCTTGATGGAAGAGGGTGCGCCAACTACTAACTTCGGGACCTTGTTCCCGAAGTAGTACCATCCCTTTTCAGTCCCACTATTCTTGAGTGAGTAGCAGCGACGGAAGAGGTTGACTGTGGGAGTTATCTCCTGATGTCGGCACAACACCTGGAAGTCGACCAGGACCCGGATCGCATTAGGGGTGAGCTGAGTGATTCTCACTCCCCAATATCTCAGACAGCCCCGGAGAAACCTTGTGGTCGGTATTCTTAGCCCGGCCTCCAACTGGTCGAGGTATATGGCCACTCTACCTCGGGGAGGGAGCTCGGCTGACTGGTTCGGCTGAGGGGTGTAAATGCTGTAGTCCCTCCTCCAGGGATACTGGCGAACCACCTCGGCGATCATAGCTTGAGTCATCACACTGCCGAACTGAGGAACAATGCCGTAGTCAATTGCCGACAAGTTCGGAGGGGAGGTAGGTTCTTGCACTCCCACGTCCCTAGGAACTTCGTCGCCGAGGTTATCGTTGAAGAGGACCTCCGCTTCGACTTCGGTTCCCTCGCTTTCTTCCTGGGGTGTCCCGACCTGATGAGACTCTTCGGCCCCCCCTTCCCCGGCCTCAGAAACCATTCTCTCTTCGGAAGGCTCAGGCCTCTCTGCTTCGGTGAAGTCGGGCCTCACCGTCTCTCTATGAGTACGGGCTGTCCTAGCCATTGCTATAAAGGGAGAAATGAAGAGGAAGAAGTGAACTTACTCAGATGATGTGGTTTAGGATATTGCCGAAGTGAAAAGACGAAGAAACAGAGCTCTGGCGTGATTTTTGATTTCTGGTAAAGAGTGAAACGGTAAAAGGGGACCCCTATTTATAAGCTAACAGGGAGAAGATGAAAGGACAGAACCTTTGGGATTCTCGAGGGCATACCCTCTCTCCTCATTTAATGAGAACACTGTTCATCTGACCGTTGATTTCGCGTCCACCCATGGAGTCATCATTAAAGCTGACAGCCGTCCCTTCACCCCTCATCCAGTTTCATCCGCGCGTCGTGACGTGTCCCAACACTCCGTGTCTTACACCCTTATCAGCCCCGGGAAGTAGCCAACTCGGGATACCCCGACCTCGCCCTTCCAAGACTTGGGGGGCTTAGTGAGGAGGGTATTTCCAACTCGGCTAGAGCTGGGGTCCCGCCCTGTGTCTCCTCGGTTACGACCGCCTCGGCCTCTCACCATCGGAAATTGACTTCGGCCTAGTTACCGCTTCGGCCAAGGCTTTCCCTCATTAGCCGAAGTGAGGTATAATGACCTGGCAACCGGAGTTGTGGAGCGTGATCCCTGACATCTCTGACACTTCTGATAAAGCTGCTCTGACATGCGCCGCCTGACACCTGACTGTTCCGGCGCACCTTTCTGCAGGGCCCATCAAGTCATCTTGATACGCTGACCCTGCCAGATCTCTAGGGACCTGTGCAAGCAGTCCTTTTCTCCTGTCCATCCTCTATAAATACTCAAGACTTCTACTGAGAAGGACACGGCTAAATTTCTGGTAAAAGCATACTAGACTTCTCTATACTTATTACTCTTTCACTCCCGAACTGACTTAAGTTTCGGAGTTACACCGGGGACTTTAGTCCCTCCTACAACCTAAGCAGGTGACCTCGTCTGAAATAACCACCCAGGATCAGAGGTCTTCCCCAGCTCGGGTGACCCACTCCAGCCGGACAAAAACGACCTCTTCAGGGACCAAAATAAGACCAGCTAAATGTGAAAATTACAGAATTGGGGCTTTTCCCTTTATGTGTCATGATTCGTTGGAACTTCGCATGATCCCTTCTGTCTCATCGGCCCTAATGAACACAGAAGTCAAGAATTCCCACTTAGCAGCCTAGGTGACAGAAGGAGGGAGTGAAGTGGATTAGCCTCATACCTCAATTCAAAACAAGTGAGAGACATTTATTTACCAAATTTTAGGCTAGCAGCATAATTTTTTCCTTAAAATACAATGACATGGTTAAATTAACTTTAGAATAGAAATGTGTGCAATCCTAAATTTGGAAAAATGGTTACCCCTAACAATTGTTCTTGCCTTGTACCATGAGAGTAAATGAAGATATTAAGTGGTAAATTCAAATTTCTCTTCTTGCATGTGGTGGTAGGGGCAGAAAAAGAGAAGGATTGCAAGAATGCATGAGACCTTGATTCTAAGGCCTACCAGTGCATGTATTGGTAGGTCGTGTCATGGTTACAAGCATGGTTTGCCGTACTATTCTCACAAGGATCCACAACTTGAAAAAGTCACAAAGGGGATTAAAAGGTTGATTTTTCCTAGGATGACAATCGATACATTCCCAAACAACAAAAGACATTCTTAATTTCCTTTTAAAGCTAAGATCATTAACTACTAGCAAGTGGGTTGTGTCTCTTTGTGCTTTTCTTCTTCTTCTTTTTTTAATACAAAAAATGTTTGAATAAGTTTGGTTTGATTATCACCACGAATCAGGCATGTACCAGATCATAGATCGCTTATAGGGGTGCTTATAAATTATCCATCAACATAGTTTTCGCATCGATAGCAGAATTCAAATATCAACAGTGAGATTCAAATACATAATCTTTTATGAGGGAGTAAGGGGACTCTACAATTGCCATTGTGGAGTCTGGTTTGTTACCTAGATATGGTCATGCTCAATTAGTTCAACCTCAACTATTCGTATAAATATTTAAAAGAAAATTTTCTTTTCAAAATTCATAGCTTGGATTTAAGCCACGTTTAAATCACCTTTATTTGGGCATGAATTGTTCTCTATTATTGGCAAATCACCAGCAATTAATGATACTGGATTGGAGTTGCTGCCCTCAAAATAAGTCAACAAAATTCCAAGATCCAACATGTATTGCATATGTACTTTAATCCCTTGATACTTTCAATTTCCCGCAGACAATACTTCAGATATACATAATATTTCCTACACGTCCGACAGCTTAAATTTAGAATGTACCACCAAAATCATATCCAATAAAAGGATATCATGAACACCTATAGTACCATTTCCAACTTAAATCACACATGCAACTTTTTCAAGCTGATTTATTCAGTCACAATTGATCATTTCCTAGTGTGTATTTCTTCTACAGAGTAAATCGTACCCCAGGCTCATAACTAGAACTCTGATAACATTAAAAATCATGAAAATATCTTATTTCCTTTAATCCTGTATTTTTTTTATCTCATTTCAATACTTAAAATCCCTAATATCTCCAACACTATTTCACATATTTTTAGATCATATAACCTGAGCTCTGGTACTGCTAAAAAGTCAAAGCAATCTCTTATTTCTTTTGATCTGTTTTTCCATCTCCTTTCAATTTTTAAAATCATTAATATCCAAACATCATTTCTCACACTTCCAGATCATAAAACCTAAGCTCTGATACCACTAAAAATGTCACGCCCCGAGCCCGCACGCGCCCATCACGTGGCATCCGCCGTATCCTCAAGTATCGCTCAAGAATACAAGGCAACATCATACTATACTAAACTTTAAAAGTACTAAATAATATAACTAGGTAAAGTGCGGTACAAATGTCTAAAAAGGTAATCTACGAATATCCAATAAGTTCGTACAATTATCCTCGGATCGAAACAACAGAAAACAGATGTAAATAAACTAACAACTAGAAGTAGCTAGCCTGCCAACTTCTATTCATTTAAAGCTAATAAAAGTCGTCCTCAGGGTCTTCTACGTAAACCAACTCATATTCTTCAATATCTGCAAGGATGGTAAAAAGTGGGTTGAGCGACACTCGCTCAACCCATGCACTCATAACTTTATAGATACATATATATAGATATAAATCAAATCATTGGCACATCGTTCACATCCGTAAACATGAAAGCAACGTTGTTTGTAAAACAATCAGGAGTAACGAGTGACAAGCAATTTAAAAGCATCTTATTAATAACTATATATGAAAAATCATAAAATCATAAAACATTTCGTAACAATTCATAAGTCTCTTCATATCAGTTTGTAAATCATTTCATATCATCTCATAACTCATTTCATATTAGCTCATAACAAGTAGATGTAATGATCGGTTACTGAGTACTCAGCCTAGAGATTAAACCCCTTCTAGGTGGGCGACCAATAGATTTCATGACAACCAATTGGTCTCATTTCATATATGGATCAATCGGCCGGATTTTATACCAGGCTACCATGACCTTGTCAATCGGCTGAACTTTATACCAGGCTACCATGACTTTGTCAATCGGCCGGACTCTATACCAGGTTACCATGACCTTGTCAATCGGCCGAACTTTATACCAGACTACCATGACGATTAGATAGGACTATAGCCCCTACTGTCTATTCCATGACCATTTTGAGTTTTACTTGTAAAAAATTCATTTCATATGTCACATATATAGATCTTTGATTTCATAAAAGATTCAGCTCCTTTGGTATACAATAACGTATCAAAACATTTCAAATAAGTCACATGGTCCATTTTTGTATAGGAAAATATAACTTTCATAAATATTCAAACAAAGCATTTAATCAAATACATTCCTTGTCCACACAACAAAATAGTATTGAAAACAAAAAAAAATTCATTTTGCACATTTGAAATCTTAAAAGGGTAAATACCACCTACCTCAAACTCCTCTCTTGAAGAGATTCTTAATGCGCCCTTAAACTTGTTTCAAACCTATAGTCAATAACATATATACCTTAATTAGTTCTCATGTCTTACTCTCAAAGCACTTATTTCTTTTTTAAGCAACCCTATAAAATATGTTTCGACTTTCTATAAAATATTCTTGAATAGCTTCCTAAAAAAAAGAATGTTTGCCCCTTCTAGAAAATTTTCTGATTTATAAGGTTTTCCTTTATAGAAAATTTTCTGTTTAGCCCTGAGTTAAGTCCATCCATGAAAGAGTCTTGTTTATTGGGTTTACAATTTGATTAGGCTCTTAAAAGCATCATTGGTTCATTTAGTCAAACCTGATTCTTGTAAAATAAATTCTTAGGGATGTCTAGTTAAAATTGGGTCATTGTTATAAATTTGGACTTGTCTTTACATTATTGTTTTCGATTAAACTTTGCACCTTTTGTAAAGACTTGGAGATGCTCAACAGTTCCTCTCTCTAGTAGAGGCTGTTTCTCTCTCTAAAACAGAGAGCTCTTCTTCCCGGTGTGGGAGCCTCAGACAAATCCAAAAGTTGCCTTTTCCTTTTGATTCCTCAATCTCACCTGTTAACCATTGTTCATTGGAGCATTTATTTCCAGGACCACTTTGACTTTATGTGTAGAATTTATTATCCAGTAAGCACAACATTGTCGGAAAAACACCAACATTTGGGTGCGTTTGCACCCTAGGTTAACTCAGTACTTTTCAAAAAAGACGGAGAGAGAGAGGGATATCTGTCAAAAGCTTCTTCAAACTAGTAACCAGCTGCGTAAGTTTATAGCTCAGGAGGTTGGAAAGTGCTGCTCCAGATGTTGTTCTGATCTCTAGACAAAAAGCTCTAGTCATCTCTTTCAAGCTAAGGCAGGTAAGGTCACGGTCATTTCTTTTTGCACTAGCCTTGTGTTTTGTTTTGTTTGCATTAGTCTTCTTCATATAGGTGTTTCTGGTTGATAGTGTAGATCTGGTCTCTCTTGGGTTGAGTAGTGAGTTTTCGAGTCTTTAAGGTTAGTGTGTGGTATACCAACAGTCACTGGTGTTACAATGGCGGATGAACTTGCTGAGATCATGCAGAGTTTTGATCTTACCAGCACAGAACTTCAAGCAACTAGCTTGGATACAGAGGAGATAGGGGGAGGAGTCCAAGAGTGTAAAATCAGCTTGATTGGAAAGGTGCTGGGTGAGAAAGTCTCAAACTATACGGGTGTGAAGAATTTTGTGACCACTGCATGGGGGTACCCAAAACATTTGAGAGTGGTGGAATTAGGACTGAACATGTTCCAGTTTGTTGTGCCTTCTGAAAGTGACAGAGAGAGGATCCTGCAGGGAGGACCTTGGATAATGGATAATCAATTGCTTGTTCTGAATAGTTGGTATGAAGGGATAGAGGATGATGAAAAGGCTTTTTGTTTGGCACCACTTTGGATCCAAGTTTGGAATTTACCGGTTCACTGGATGTCCAAAGAGGCAGGTAAGAAAATTGGCTCAGTCTTTCATCAGGTTAGAGAAGTTATAATTCCCCAGACTGGGGGGAAGGAAGGTCGACATTTGAAGCTTTTAGCTATGGTGAACACACATCTCCCTCTGTTGAGAGGAACAATTATAAAGGCGGGGGAGGTTACTAAGTGGGCTAGTTTCAAGTATGAGCGATGCCCAGACTTTTGCTATAACTGTGGAATCATAGGCCATAGTGAAAGGACCTGCTCGAAGTCAGGCTCGTTGAGTGGAGGAAAAAAGGACAACCAGTACGGTCCATGGCTGCGAAGTGGAAATTCGAGGGTATCTTCACAAGAGAAACAAACAAATATAGTGTTTAACCCACAGAAACAGCAATGGAGGCTCCAAGATGGACTGTGGAAGGAGAAAGAAAGTAATGAGGGTCAACAGGGTGAAAAGAAGGACCACTCACAGGGGACTAGTAATTGCTCCAGACAGCAAGGAGAATCTAGTAACATTAACGACCAAGAAGGTCAATGTCAGGGAGAACAGATGAGAGGTTTAACTGAGCATCTTAGTAATCTAGTTTGTAAGCCAACTGTTAACGCTGAGAATGCTAGAAGTGATGGGATGGATGGCCAGATCCAGAGGGAACACTTAAGTGAACATACTAGTTTCCCTGCTATTCAAAAGACTGCTCTGGAACCGAGTGGTAGTGGTGAAGGTTTAGGAAGTCAGATTCAGCATAATCTCAGTGAAAGATGTAGGTTATCAAATGCACAAGATGGGAGGCTAGGGGATAAGAAGCAGCCCGGGAATGAAGATAAGGAAGTGGAGAGTTCAGATGTCTTGATGATGGCAGTAGGATGTGGTACTATGACAGTTCAGCTTCCCAAACTTGGGCATGCAGAAGGTAGCAACCAAGGTTTGGAGACAGTGAGTTTATCACCTCTGCTGGAACAAAAGAGGTCCGAGGCTATAGGTAAACAAAACAGAAGGATTCTAAGAGCCTTGAAATCCCCCAAGAAACCAAAACAGTCTTTTCAAGAGCCCACATCAGCTTATCTTAGGGGGAGAAAAACAGGAAAAAGAAAAGGTGGAGTGGATGAGATGGAGATAGAAACTGATGAAGTTAGTATTCAATGTGGCAAGAGGAACAAAACTGAGTTAAGTGGACTAGCAATAAGATCGGATACTGAGGGGGAGGGTTCCAACCCATTTGGGACCCCAAAGTTTAGATGAGAGTGCTGGTGTGGAATTGTCAAGGAGTGGGGAGCCCCTTGACAATTCCCCAGTTGAGAGAGGTGAACAACCTCTCCTCTCCAAGTATGGTGTTTTTGTCTGAAACTAAGAATAGGAGTAATTATATGGGAAAAGTTAAAAACATTTTGAAGTTTGATGAGATGCAAGTTGTCGAGTCTATGAATAAGGCTGGAGGTATGGCACTAATGTGGAAGGCGGAGGTAAGGATCAAGCAAGTTTTGTGTTCAGCTTTTACCATTGAAGCTCACATTGCGGATGATGAGAATAGGAGTGAATGGTGGTTTATAGGGATATACGCAAGCTGTGATGATCAAATTCGGAAACAACAATGGAAATTAATCCAATCCAGGAAGCATCTTTGGGGTGATAAATGGCTAATAGCAGGGGACTTTAATGATATTGTTTCAAATGCTGAAAAGTGGGGAGGCAACAGGAGGGAAGAAGGTAGTTTCAAGCCCTTTAAGGACTTCATCAACGATAATCAGCTCCTGGAGATTGGATTCGAGGGACACCCATGGACTTGGTGCAACAATTGGGAAGGGGAAGGTGAGATCAAACAGCGGCTGGATAGAGGTTTGTGTAGCTTTCCGTGGTATCAACTCTTTCAGCAAGCTAGCTGCCAACATTGTGATTCCTATGCTTCAGATCACAGCATACTGCTATTTGATACTAAACCTATCCAAGCTAGGAGGAAGAAAAGATTCTACTTTGATAAAAGATGGTTGCAACACCAAGAGATTTATGAGGTTGTGGAACAGGCTTGGAGGCAAGGAAATGATGGTTCCAGGATGTATAAAGTAACACAGAAAATTAAATCGTGTAGATCAGCTTTATTAAAGTGGAGAAGTAAGGTTCAAGGAAATTCAAAGCTTAAGATTGATAGGATCAAGGGTCAGTTGCAGGAGCTCAAAGAATGTGATATAAGTGACAAGAAGGATCGGGGGAAAATTCTCAAAAGCAGATTAAGTGAGGCTTACAGACAGGAAGAATTATATTGGAGCCAAAAAGCTAGGCTGCAATGGCTGAAGGAAGGGGATAAAAATACCAAGTTTTTCCATGCGTGTGTCAAAGATAGAAGGAGGTTGAACAAGATGAAACATATCCAGAGGGAGAATGGGAGCTGGATTACAAATGAAGAGGACCTAAGCACGGAAATTGCAGCTTATTACACTAAGCTTTTTGAAGCTTCAGAAGAAGGTGATATGCAGGAAATGTTAAATGGTATACCACACACTATCACAGGGACTATGAATGACAAACTTACGGAACCTGTAGGTGAGGTAGAAATCAAAGCTGCACTTTTCTCCATGTGTCCTGATAAAGCTCCTGGAATAGACGGGATGCCTCCTATTTTTTTTCAAAAGTTTTGGAAAATTATTAAAGAGGATCTGGTCAAGGCTATTCAAACTTTTTTTCATACAGGGCATCTCATTAAGTCAATCAATCACACAATCATATCCCTCATTCCCAAAGTCAAAAATCCTACATCTCTTAAGCAGTACAGACCAATCAGCCTCTGCTCTACGGTGTATAAAATCATAGCCAAAATTCTTGCTAATAGACTCAAGCAGGTTCTCCACCACTGCATTAGTAAAAATCAGTCAGCTTTCATTCCTCGAAGACAAATTCTTGATAATATCATGCTCTCTCATGAATTCATTCATTATCTTAATAACAAAAGGCTAGGCAAAGATGGGTTTATGGCTGTGAAATTAGATATGTCTAAGGCTTATGACAGAGTTGAATGGAGGTTTTTGGATGCTGTGATGAACAAAATGGGTTTCAATGACCGTTGGAGGTGGTGGATCATGGAGTGCATGTCAACAGTCAATTACTCTTTCACGATCAATGGTCAAATCAGAGAATATGTGACTCCCCAGAGAGGAATTAGGCAAGGAGATCCGTTGTCACCATACCTGTTTCTCTTATGTTCAGAAGGACTTTCTAGCTTACTCCACACAGCTACGGAGGAAAAAAGGATAATGGGTTTAAAAATCAGTAGACTTGGTCCTACTGTGTCCCATTTATTTTTTGCTGATGACTCGTTGATATTTTGCAAAGCCGACCCAAAGAATGCAGCTGAATTGAGAAGGATTCTCCAGGTGTATGAGAAGGGCACTGGACAGATGGTTAATTTGGAGAAGTCTTCAGTTTTATTTAGCAAAAATGTGGATCAGCAACTACAACTGGCTACTTCTCAAGCTCTAGGGGACATTCAGATTGTTAATAAAGGGAGATATCTGGGGCTTCCAATGGTAGTTACTCGATCTAAACATCAGTTATTTGGGTACATTAAGGATAATATCCAACACAGGCTACAAAGGTGGAAAAATAAGTTGTTGAGTGCGGCTGGGAAAGAGGTAATGCTTAAGGCAGTTGTTTATGCACTACCAACTTACACTATGTCATGCTTCAAGATTCCAAAAAGGATGTGTAAGGATATCAACTCCATCGTGGCAAATTATTGGTGGGGAGAGGCTAATGGAAGAAACAAAATGCATTGGAGCTCTTGGGGTAACATCTCGCGAGATAGGAAATCTGGAGGACTAGGATTCAAAGATTTAGAGGCCTTTAACATAGCTTTACTAGGGAAGCAAGTATGGAGATTACTCACTCAACCAAACTTGCTTGTTAGTAAAGTTCTTAAGGCTCGATATTTTTCTAAGGAGTCCATTTTCAACTGCAAGGTTCCTGCTAATGCTTCGTGGATCTGGAAAGGATTGATGGGGGCAAGGAAGTTTATGGAGGGAGGAATTCGGAGGAGGATTGGGAATGGGAAAAGTACCAATATATGGGATGATTCCTGGATTCCAGATGTTCATTTGGGCAAGGTGTCTTCACCTAAACCAGAGGAAACCGTGCTTCACAAGGTTCATGACTTGATACATCAGCGAAAATGGATCCGGCCCCTAATATTTGCGACTTTCAGCAAGCAGGATGCAGAAAACATTTTGAATATCCCCATCAGTTTAGGGGACAGAGAGGATTGTTACTACTGGATCCACGGAACTAATGGCATCTATACTGTGGGGTCTGCATATAGGAAGCTAACTCAGGAAAAAATGCACCACAATAACCAAGGGGGAAGGGAGGAAGCTAGTACAAGCTGGAGCAACCAGAGCCAAGGAATCTGGAAGTATCTGTGGAAGCTCAAAGTTAAACATAAAGTCAAGATCTTCCTATGGAAATGCCTTAGCCAAGCCCTGCCAGTGAGACAATTAATAGCGAGCAGGACAAAGCAGGGGGATCCAATCTGCAGAGGGTGTGGTGAACATAGTGAAACAATTGAACATGTTTTATTCCATTGCAGCTATGCCACACAGGTCTGGAAGTTAGCTCCCATCCAATGGGATGTAACTCTGGACCATCAAAGTTGCTTCAAGAAGTGGTGGACCACTGTGACAGAAGCCAAAGCTAGAGCAGAAGGAAATGATCACCTATCTTTAACAGCCAACATCCTCTGGCACATATGGAAAAGCAGAAATGCAAGAGAGTTTGATGGTAAGCAAAGGCAGCCATGGAAAACGGTTCAGAAAGCTCAGGAAGAGTGGTTTGAATTTAAGGAAGCTAATGAAATACCATCAACACGGAGTACAGAAGAAACAACAACTCGGCAGTCACAAGTGCAGCTACAAGAGCAAGGCCATAATTCAGTGACACTGAGATTAGCAATACAGGAGCGAAAGGTCACTTCTCAACTCGGAATTGGGATCATATGCATTGGGAATCTTCAACACCAGGCTCAAGGGTGGGCGCTACATGAGAGAAGTTCCGGGAATCATCTCATTGATGAATTACAAGCAGTCAAATTACTGCTTAGTAAAGCTGCTGTATACCAGTTCGAGAATATTCAGGTGCAGTTGGACAACAAGCGAGTCTTTCATCTAATTCAGAATGCCAAAACGCTGGACATGCGCGTCACAACACTGCTAGAGGATATTCTCACTTTGAAGGCCTTGTTTCGAATGTGCTCTTTTTGTCTAGTTGATGGAGATAATAATCATTTAACTAATAGGATTAGCGCTTATGCGTTGAATATCATTCAAGATGAGGAATTTGTGATTCCTTAGTGCCATTGTGCACTAGTTGTATTTAGTTATCAAGCCTTTGCTTGAATTGTATAGTTTATTTCATGATATAAAATCACTTATCGTTTCGACAAAAAAAAAAGTAAAGACTTGGAATTATTCAAAGAAAAGAAATGATTTAGTTAATATTCATTCCTATTATCAAACCTCAGGCCATACTTAATTGTACTAAACTTTAGAAGCTATTCTGTAATTTACCCAAAGAAAAAAGTAAACTTTGAAAACTAAAACCAATTCTACAATGTTCTCCTTCCTCCCATCAACTTCTATGATTAATGACCCGCCACCGAGCTGTGATTCAATCATGAGCAGGCCAAAGAAATTTAGTCATGTTTTAGGCGGTTTATCAAAGATGGTTTCTTCTTCTTCTTCTTCCATTTTTTTTTCCCTTATCTATGCTTCTATTCTTCGTCAATCCTCCAGCTCTTTTTTTTTCCCCTCAGAGTTACAATTCCAATAGTCATCATCATGAACAGTCAAATTAAAAGTCGTTAACCATGCATAGCCAAATTTACAAGATTTTGTAGTCCGTGTGGTCTTATCTATGCTTTGAACTTGCTGATCGAATATGTTAGTAGTTCCCCTACTTCGGTCAAACATCCTAGCCTCTCTCTTTTTTTCTTTTCTTTTTAGACAGAAAAAGCAAAGTAAAATCCAGTGGTTATACTTAACTTGTCCAAACCCGAGGCCTGACTTGAGTAAATGTTAAGCCTTAAAATTTCTTATTTTTCCAGCAAGCAACACAAGATAAATATTGATACCCAACACTAATTAAAACATGATGGACGGTGAACTAAAATGCCTTAGTGGCAGACACAATTCTAGGTAATAATGTACAATATATTATTTTAGTATTTGTTAATTGTTATATGACTATAATAATACAAATATATAGTAATACATAACAATATAAGATAACTATAATACTTATTATTTTATACATGAGTAACATAACTAGAATTAGATAATAATTAATACATATATGTATAATACTAAATATTAAACAATAAACATAATTAGTAATTAGAATTTAGATGTTGGTAATTTGATACATCATTCATGTTTGAATTATTGAATATTTGAATGCGTAATCTGTAATTTGCAAGCATTAGTGTGCTCTAAATTTACATTACATATTTAACATAAAAATTCATATTATCTATTCACTAATCTTAAGGTTTTAAGTATAGATGAGACAACTAAGCAGTGTAAGTGAATGCATATGAATTGCAAATCAATGTATTAGTGTATTGACTTTCACAATAACATATGTAAGTAAATAAGTTTTCTTTTGATTTGAAATAAATTATAAGTTCGTAACTAATATAACTTATCACTAATCATTGTAATTTGTAAGTTTGTAACTAATATTACTTATTATTAATCATTGTAAATTATAAATTCATAAATTATCACTAATCATTGTACAGTCTAAGATTTATTCTAATTTAAATTAATCACTTTTTATGTGTTCCTTAAATCATAGACTAAGGATTCTAGGTATAAGTGATCAAATAAGTTAAAATTCATATTATCTATTTACTAATCTTAAGACTTTAAATATAGACAAGACAATTAAGCATTATAAGTGAATGCATGTGAATTGCAAATTAATGTATTAGTGTATTGACTTTCACAATAACATATGTAAGTAAATAAGTTTTATTTTGATTTGAAATAAATTATAAGTTTGTAACTAATATAACTTATCACTAATCATTGTAATTTGTAAGTTTGTAATTAATATTATTTATTATTAATCATTGTAAATTATAAATTCATTGTAACTACTAACTAATATTACTTATTATTAATTATTGTAAGTTATAAATTTATTAATTACTAAATCATTGTACAGTCTAAGGTTTATTCAAGTTTAAATTAATCACTTTTTTTGTGTTTCTTAAAAAAATAATAATAAATAAAAGATATTAGGGATACAATTGATATTATATATGCATCAGGGGAGGAAAATGAAATTATCCATTTTCAGAAACAGGCGCCTTAGGTAAAGCCCTTCGCTATCACTGAACCCACCTGGTCGTCACTTTTGTCTAAGCTTTCACCACCGTTACTCCCAGCACCTCCCTCCCGACAGCTCCACCGCAAGAAAACGTAATCGGCCTCTCTGAAATCATCAATAGGACTCCACTTGAGGTAAAGCTTAAATTTTTTCCGTTTTCTTTAATATGCCTGTATATATATGTCACCGGTGCTTCGAAATATTAATTCTTTTTGCAAGCTTTAAGTCGATATACTTGTTATTGAGCTCTGCAATCGGAAAATCATTACGTTGAATTATAATTTTGTCTACTACTAGGTTATCTTGTTGCATTTTCACTGGATTTTGAAAATATACTGCTTGATTTCGTCGGCATTATGAACAATATACTGGAAATCTTGACCTTGACACAATTGAGATGCATATCATCCTTATGTGGTAGAGATTTTACTTCACTTTTGTGTGGTTCATATGGAGCAGACTCGGAAGGTGTTCTATCAAATGTTTCATTAATCTTTTCTTTTCTAAGAAGAATTCGGTTAGACCGAATTCATTACCGTTTTCGAATTTGAAATCGAATAACCGAATTCACCGAATTCATTGCACCGAATTACCGATTTTGCACCGAATGCACACCCCTATTGAGGATAAGAAGAGCAATTCTTGCATAACAGATTTACAAAGTTCTTTTATTTTCCACTAAATTGCTAATTTCCAAATGTGTAGAAGTTAAATTTGGGGATTTTAACTTTTTATACCCTGGATGCAGAATTTCTTTCGAAATGAGAATTTGTTGCCTGAGAGCGAGCTAGAATATTCCGCTGAGGGAGCTAGAATGAAGTTGCTAAACCTTATAGAGGGATACCTGTTGGAAAATTCTGTTACTCTCTGCAACTCTGCTCATTTAGTTTTCCTTTATTGTGCAGAGAATAGGACTATATGCTGCACTTCACTGTATAAGGTCTTGTGTCTGGTGAGATAAGAGCCCTAATAAGACTAGATCTAATGACAAAAGTGAAATCTCGCACCATTTGGAGGATTTTTCTTAACAGGCTGTTGATGAGACCGGGGCTTTTGAATCATGACATCACTGAAATATATTTTATTTTCCTAAATGAAAGAATGTCTAAATTAGGCTCACAATTCTTACTGAATAAACATATTGTTGGTTTTTCCAAGCTGATATATCCACGCAACGCCCTATTTTGGAATTCCTAAAATGATACATTCTGATGTGTTGTGCTGATTCTTGATGAATAAAGTATCAAGTGGTTATTTTGCCTGTCATATGTTTAACTCCGCTTGACCTGATTGGAATTATGACTTGTCTGGAAATTTAGGATTATAAATGAATTCAAGTACCATTTTGCTACTGAACTACTATGAGCCATCTGAACTTCAACTTCTATTTGTTTTTTGGTGGTGCAAACAAGTGTAGAGTTCCCTTTTCTCCTTCTAATATTAGATCAATAGCTGTCCTGCCTTCATTAACATGACAGATGAAATCCATACAAAAATCTACAGTAACATGACAGATGAAAGTTTTCAAAATTTTAACCTTGTCAAGTTGATCAACTTCTGTTTTCCCATTGAATAGAGGCTGCTTCGCTGAGCCAGATAAAAGATTTTAATTATCTCAACTAAAAAATACAATAGTGCATAAAACTACGCTCACCTGTACCACAAAGTAACCACCAAGTTAGTATATGGTTTCAAAGGGCTTCCATATTGACGTGCTAATCCAAAGTCACAGATCTTCAACTCACCACAATTATTTAAAAGTATATTTGATGTCTTTAAATCTCTGTGCAAAACCCAGTTATCGTGAAGATACTTAACACCCTCAAGAAATGTACAAGGCTTAGGGAATTAACTTCACTCTAGCTAAACGGTTGTTTCATTGTCTCCATTAACCCCTTTAGATCTTTTGGTGACAGTTTCAGTTCCCAAATACGAATAGTTTAGACAATTGGACATGTAAGTTTGATAACTATGTTAACTGTGTGTGTGTTAATTGTTGGATATTGCTCTTATGTTAATTGTGGTTTAGCATTTATATCTTATTCTGTGCATAGGTGCGTGTGTCTTCTATATATACATACATGTATATATATATATTTATTTATTGAATCGGGGTTGAACCAGTCCGACCGGTTGAACCTCGACCCTTTCACTTCACCGGTTCAATTGACGGTCCGGGTTTTAAAACATTGACGAAGCTCCGAAAGCAAAGACCAAACTCCCCAATCAAATCGGAACTCCGCCCAATTTAGCCCTGCAACCATGTACGGCGGAGGTAGTATCGTTCTATCTTTCTCTCTCACGTAGAACACACACTTACAGGCTCAGGCACGCGCTAGCACTGACTTCACTATGTACCAGTTTAAATTTGTTTAATTTATGTGCGTTTTTCTGTGCTATGTATAAAAAAAATAGATGAGGTATCAGCTATAGTGGTGGACTTAGGCTCACACACTTGCAAAGCTGGTTATGCTGGCGAAGATGCTCCCAAAGCCGTCTTTCCTTCGGTAAGCCATTGCTAGTAGTCTATTTCAGCTCAATATATTCGCGAATTTACTGCATTTATTATCATGATTTTGCAATGTGGCTAGAATTTTACTGTTCTGGAGCTGAATTTTTCACCAAGTTTGAATTTTTTGTTTTACCTTCTTTTGCACCTGATTTATGTTAATCTCATTCGAGTTTCTTCTCAATTTAATTATTAAAGTTTGATTTTGATAGTCGTCGTTCTTCTTTTTCTTTTGGTCCTCGTTTGTTGGATGTGAACTTCTTACACTGGGAGATTTTAAAGGTTGGAACGTGGAATCATGGTTACAAGGAACTGAACCTACAGTTTAAGAAAAAAGAACTAACTATAGGACAGACCAACCTAAGAAGTTGATTGTGAACATATACAGGGGGATTAAGTTGTTGTGTTGTTTTACTTTTGCCATTGTGGATAGTGCTAATTTTTCTTCAATTTACTTTCTTTTGCCTCTTTAAGGAGAATTTTTTTTGACAAGGCAGTCGAATAAAATGGATTTTATGCATGGAAGGAAAATTGAAGTGCCAACTTGCTATAGATTGCAAGGGGATCTATGCTAAAGATTGAAGCTTTAAATGCCGCCCATATGGCAGAATTATGGACTTCACTTTTCTGATATTCACCATATTGCTACACGAGGGGTCTTTGAAGGATAAGGGTCTTGTTTTGGTAAAATGATGCATCAACTATTTGATCATTTATCAGGTTGTTACATTGGTTCTAGAATCTTAATGAAGACTTCTCTTTATCGTGAATGTGAAGCTTGATGTAGATTAAATACAGGATAACTGATGCTTCTAAAACATACTGGTGAATGTGGCGTCTAATGGATGCACAGTAAACAGCTGACATAAGATTTGTATTGTTTAAGGTTGTTGGATCAATTGATCAAATGGAAGTTGATGAGCCGGATAATCCAGACAAGAATTCTGGATCTGTTCCAGATTCTAAATCCAAGGCTAAGCGAAAGTTATACGTAGGATCCCAAGCCTTGGGATTCCGCCGGGATCACATGGAGGTCAGTCAGAAGAACATCTTTTAGATAGGTTTTGGCTTGCACATTCAACCTCTTTTCTTATTGAGCTTGTGATATTCTATTTTCTCAGGTCCTATCTCCAATTAAGGATGGGATAGTTGCTGATTGGGAAATTGTTGAAAGCATATGGGATCATGCCTTCAAGTAATCAAATTTGCATATTCATTTTGGTTCAAATTGTATACTAAGCATATGGAATCTCTGTGCTGCATCACCTGCTTAGTAGTTACAAGGGATGCAACAATGGTTTGCTTACTAAATGGATCAGACCTTAGCAATAGGGAAAATTCATGAATATCATGTTGGCAGGGAGTAATAGCCAATTCAACTTAAATAATTTCAACGCATCCAGCTCTGTTCAAATCTTTAATAGTTTGGTTCTCATCTTGCAGGTCATAGATAACATATGTAACTAATCTTGTACTTCTTCTCATCGTCAGAGTGTCAGACTGATACCACTTTAGTGCAATAATTGTGCAATAATTGTTTTCCGATTCTAGAATTCTTTTAGATTTACTAGAAGACAGGAGAAAAGGGGAGCTTTTATGTGCTGGTGTATTGTCTTCAGCTATGGATAAATACATCCCATCCTTTCCATTGTCATGCACTGTTTGTGGAAAAATGTGTTTTTCCTTTTTTCCCTTAATTGTGCATCTCCGCATTGTTTTTGAATGGTACAGCCATCTCTACCATTCAATGAATATTATAATTCATAATTCATACTATTACTTGCTTCGTCATTTGTAGGGAATGCCTCTTGATTGATCCTAAGGAGCATCCCATGCTGCTTGCTGAGCCATGTGCTAATTCTCAACAACAGAGAGAAAAGTGAGATGATAATCAGAAATTCAGAATCCCTTTATGGATCCTTCTTTAGTCCTTTATATGCCTATATGTTTTATTACTTGCATGACATCTCTCATACATATGACCTGGAAGGTCCTTTTGCTTCTTGCTCCAAAAGATTAGTGTTACTAATTTTCTAATATAGGGGTGATGCTTGATTTATAAGTTAAAATTTTCTCATATAATTTTGGGGGTTATGGGTGGATAAGTCTGTCTTTGCAAGGTAAGCTCCGGTTATTTTTGTCTCTCTTCTTTTGAGATTTCAGTTATTTGAGATGTAAGTACTTTTCTTCCATTTCCCATAATTTTGAAAGACATAAGAAAGGAGGTGGTGGTATTCCATGTGGCTGTCTAAACAAGAATGCTCTTCTTCTTGGGTTTGTAGCACCTATGTAGAATGCTCTTCTAAACAAGAATGCTCTCCTTTTTCCATGTTCTTGTATGCAATACTATGTTTTGTGTTTTTTTTTTAAAAGTGATTTTAGATTATTTGGTGTCCCTGTGTTACTTCTATGAGTTAGCTTTTGGAAAAGTTATGTCTAATCTCCGGCACTAAAGAAACTGACTAGGCATCTGATAGGTCAGCAGAGATTATGTTTGAAAAGTACCAGGTTCCGGCATTGTTCTTGGCTAAAAATGCAGTGAGTTCCTCTATTCAGTTTTCAACTAGTGCTTGTAGCTATTTATGTCAATCTGTGATGAAGTATGCTACAGCCAGTGTTTCCCTTCATATACTTCCAAGAAATAAATTTGTCTATGTTTTGCTAATTATTGGCTGCTATTTTCAAATGCCTGGTTTCCCTTCATATGCTTTTAAAAAATCATTTTGTCTGTGTTTTGCTAGTTATTCACTGCAATTTTCAAATGCCAGGTTCTTACGTCCTTTGCATCTGGACGTGCAACCTCTTTAGTTGTTGATAGGTAAGAGTTTTCTTATGCATGCCAACTACTATTACTGTCCGTTCAATGCAGTATTTTAAATTCTAGTTTGTGTTATAACCGCACTATCCTACTATGTTCCAAGTTAAATTTGTTTACCCATTTCCAAGACGTTGCTTCTATATTTTGGCATGCATACTTCTTTCACCTTATTCTCGTCCTTTTCTATGGCTCCTGGAGTTCGTAAAAAGATGCAGACATCAGATATTGGTGTGACAAGTAGTGGTATCTCAGGTGGTTTTGTTAGAAATTGTCTTCGACAAGCACAACGTCTTGATCTATAAATCATTCTTGTCTAGTATTTAGGATCATTTTGAGAAGCGTCATGCAGAGTTTGCTTGAAAAGAATAAGATGTGAACCTTCACTTTCTCTGTCAAATGTTTGCCGGGGAAGCACAAATACCAGAAAAACAGTCCCATGGTAATTTCAGCATGCAATTCAATCCTAGCTCTGTAAAACTCCTGAGGAATAATTTCTTACTTTAATTTTTTCATGCGTTTGTAGTCCTTAGAGTGTTTTGCGGAAAACAAAAGAACAATCCCTCGATCTTGTGGTTTCTTTTCTCTTTACTACTGTGCTGGATCATATTTTGTTTTCTACCATAATGAAGTTGCTTTTTGTCTTATTTTTTCTTGTCGATCAATTAAATTTTATGCTTATTTGACCTTGATTAAAATGGGCACTTATTGGTTGTGCTAATTGATTCAGTGGCGGAGGATCAACTACAGTTGCTCCCGTACATGATGGATATGTACTTCAAAAGGTACTGCTGTTGATCTATGTAGAAACTGCAGATGGATACTAGCACTGACTTTGACCTTACTATGTTGGAGGTTTTTGGTAGTGAGATCATTGTATATCCAACTCCAGTGATACTCTTTTAATTTTGTTAATGTGTTAATCCATGTCTTTTGTAGCTTTTTTTTGAGCTACTTCTTGTGGAATAACTTGGATTTTTAATTGACTAATACCTTTTTGTCCTGAGTTTCATATTCTGTTGTCCAGTTGTTGTCTAGAAAATTCCCAAAAGGTGTGATGTTTTAAAATTAATTCCCAAAAGGTGGTGTTTTTCAAACCTCTTCCCAAAGGGTGAAAAACATACTTAGTGAATGTGTTGTTTCCTTAAAAGATGCATTCGCATAATACACTCTTTTATTTGTTTATGCATTTTTTCCCTGGAAGAATACATTTATTGAATGCATTGTTCAAAAGACGCATTCAGTGAATGCGTTGCTTCAGAACTCTCACTATTTGAGAAATCTTCTTCAAAACTACCACAATTTGGAAATTTACTTGGTCGTTGTCTAGTTGTACTGTTGATTGATATGCACATAGTGACCATTGCAAATGTGAAGGATCCCGCTGGTATTGCAACAAATTTAGTTTTTTTGATGCTTGAAGCATTATTGCAGTACATGGTTTGATTTCTGAGTTCCAAAGGTGAAATAGCATTAATACAGGTGGAGCTCTGAGATGAGATATATTGTAGTCAAAGAACTACTGGTCAGTAAAAAGTGGAGAATTGAAGTTCATTTTTGGGGGGTTGTTTGTAGGCAAAGTCTGAAGAATTGAAATTTTGTGATTCACGTAGCAATAGGGGCATATCTTGCATGCTAGTGGGCATAAGACGTACACATTAATATGTTTCTGCTGTTTGAATAAACCTGTAAAGCCTTCCCTACACTGTTTGCTCAAGGCTTGTCTGCTTTCAATTTGTTTCTAGTGGATGTTCAATGGTTGTACTGAATGAAGTACACATCTGGATATCTAAATTCATTAGACTATTGCAAACAATTAATATGAGCATTTATTTGGATGGAGTATTCCTTTCTAATTTACACCTTCCCAATTCTTGTGAAGATAGCCCAGTTTATAGTTTTCTTCGTCTTTTAGAGATATTTTCTAAGTTTCTATTTTTTTGCATAGGCCGTGGCAACATCTCCTATTGGCGGAGAATTCCTTACTGATTGCTTGATGAAAAGTTTGGAAAGCAAAGGCATTACTGTGAGTTCTTTCACTGAATGAATAATACTTTACGCTCTTAAATATCTGATCATGATTATCTGACTATTCTTTCCTTGTACAATCTCTTGGTTCTCCTATTTTCATTTCAGATAAAACCTCGCTACGCATTCAAAAGAAAGGACATTCGGCCTGGAGAATTTCAGGTGATTTTTCCTGTTATATTATGAATGTTTTTTAATATTTTACCTCCCTATTTTAAGAATTCATTCTTTTTTGTATATCACTACCACAATTGTAGTCATTATTCTGGTCCTGGAGAAATTGTTTGGAAATTTCTCTTTCTAACCATCTCTTCAAGCCCCTTCCACCTTCTGCAGTAGGTAACTAAATAAGTTGATAGTCTGTACCTAAAATTAACAATAATGTTGCTTTACGTGCTCTCTCTTCCCCTTTCTTTGAAGTGATCATCACAATGAACTCCACCTCAAGCCATACTAAATGTTGTCTTATAGTGTCTTTATTTCATTGTACAGCCTTGCAAAATGCTAATCTGGTCTCCAGTGAACGATCTGCTTTATTTTTATCTTTAAAAAGCTCCACAAATGTGGCCTTTATTTTAGTTTTAACAGGTGTATGAAGTGCAAGCATGCGGTGGCTGTACCTTTAACCTACGCTTATGATGTTAAATAGCAAGTCTTCTTAAAAGCTTAAACAATGGAAAAGCTTACTGGTTATATTTTTGACATTTCCAGTGTGGAATCAAGTGATTACAGATATTTACTATTTTACAAGCTCATGTATTTCATAGGCAATGCTGTTAAAGTAAATACTAAACAAGGTTGTAAACTGAAGCTAATGTAATTACTTTCTACTTTCTTTTCTCTGAAGGCTTAATATTGTACTGATTTTACTGATTACTATGCTTGTGGTTCTTATTACATTGTATGGATTGTTCATTGAGTCATACAGACAGTAGATCTTGATTTTCCAAATACAACTGAGAGTTACAAACTCTATTGCCAGGTTACTGACTGACCAAAATCTACATTTATTCTGTACTTGTACCCTTTTTTCTTCTGCTACTAATTGTGACTTTCTTTTAACAGAGAGTAATTGCTAGTGATATCAAAGAATGTGTATGTCGAGCTCCTGATACTCCATATGATGGTTAGTACTGCTTTGGTGCATTGTTTGAACTTCATTTGATCTTGCATTTATTGACTCATTATTGGGAATATATATAACCTAGGATAGAAGAGTATAGAAAGTGTACATACTATTTTTCAGGGGAGAGCCTGGACACAGTAAGAGCCAAGTCTGAGCACTTAGAAAGTCTACATGAACAAGGGCAGCTACCAATAATATCACTTGTGAAAATTTGGCAGGGATAGAGCAAACTTAAACATTCCTGTATTACAAGTCGTCATGATCCAACAAAAAGCCTAATGCTTCTCTTTAGCACATGCCATAATCTTTTGCTTTATTATTTAATCCGGCAGACCCACTGCCGACTTCCTTCCTATCTTTGTTCAGGAATCTTGCTAATGCATTATAATTAGTTGATCATGTAAGATGTGCTCCTATTTATAGTGGTTTCATCATGTTAATTGTAGTGCAATAACAAAAACACTTACAAATAATCTTGGTCTTTTATTCTTTTCAGATAGTTCATACTCGAACATACCAATGACATCTTATGAGCTTCCTGATGGACAGTAAGTTTTGTAATTAAAGCCTTGTTTCTATCTTGAAAGTTTTTTACAGGATACAGACATTTTTAGAATCTGTAAGTGACACATCTTAATGAGTTGTTCTTGTTCCATTAACTTTTTCATGATTTACCTGGGGTGATATATAACAAGGCCATTGATAATCTAGGTCTTACCGCATCTCATAGCTTTCTCTGTACTTCTATTTTCTTACTGGCACTTCCTTTTCATCTAAGTTCATTGTTTATTAATCCAGGACAATAGAAATTGGAGCCGACAGATTCAAGGCACCTGATATTCTTTTCAACCCATCCTTGGCTCAGGTGGTTTTGAAACTTTTTCCTATGCCGCTTTTCCATTTATAATCATGAGTGCAAATTTGACTCTTCAGGTTTACATAATCTGCAAGCCTTTTGGAGTATTTTTTTTTTTACGTGCTATTATTTTGAGCTTAGTATTAAGAGATTTTTGTGCTTTTGCTCAAGGGGGAAGTATAGCGTACATGTATCCCAGATTGAAAGAAAAAAATGTATTTTTCTTTGCATTATGCTTCACCTCTCGACTCTCCCTTCTCCCCTATGATTTTCATCATGTTTGTCTTTCACTGACTTGACAAATAGTTTAAGTATCTACATCACATAAAATTAGTAGAGTATCCTGAACTTATATATATTGCACAGCACGAGCTTACTAAGATAATCTAATCCTTGAATGATATGCATGTTAAAAATTATAAATTTGTTTGACCAATTCTCCGCCCTAAGAGTTGAAGCTTATAGTTAGATTTGTAATTTTATATTTTTCAGCCTTAAAAGTTCTTCCAATTGGATTTAGTTATTTTCATGTTCTCAGAACATGTGGAGCTTGTCGTAACGTATGCAGGTTAAACTTTTACCTTTCTTCTCTGCTTTGAAATTTAAGCGTCATTAGAATATTCTTAAGTATGCAGATCTCGTAAACCATGCACGGTTGGAGAATCATAGCTCAAATTGTTTGGCTCAACATGGATATCCTTTTCTTGGCTAGGCTTTTAGGACTTTATTAATTGCCATTGGAAAATGAAGATGGTCTGAAAATGCACATCTAGCAAAGAATTAAGTAAGGGCTTGTGGCAGTTTCCTGCTCTGGCCTTTAGGAGGTCTTTCTCATCATTTGTTGGGACATTCATTGTCCAATAAATCTTGCTTATAAAGACAAGAGGCGATGAGGTTTGCTGCTATATTAGACTTGTTTAGCACTGGCCGGAATTGCCTAAACATATGCCTCATTGCATGGGCTACTTTTAGAGACCTTTATACTGATGAGTTTAGATTAACTAATCTACTGTCTTGGTTCAAATTATCAAATAACTAGAGAAACAAATGATGGATTTTGACAAATGATGCTGATGAGTTTTTTTGACATATGATGCATTTTGAATTCTCTTGATTGCTTTTGGTTTGATTTGAAATTCCATTTACTGACATGATCTAATCTGTCAGACTATTCCTGGTATGGAGAATTTTGCCGAGACTGCTTCTTCTGTTCGTGGCCTGCCACAAATGGTAATTCCTGTCATTTTGCACTTTTATCCATGAGCTGGGGATCTAGCTACCATTATTCTCTTTTTACTTTTACAATATATCCTTCTAAAATTCTTCAGGTCTTGGAGAGCATAAATAAGTGTGATGTGGATATTAGGAGAGAACTCTTCAGCAGTATACTGGTAAATTTTCAACCCTTCAATGTGAATAAGTACCTTAATTACACCAAAATGTATAAGGCTGTTATCTAGACTTTTTTTTTTCTGTCGACAGTAAATTATTTTTTCCCCTGTTGATTAGCTAAAATCTCTGCAATTTTAGTGAGGTAAACCTTGTATGTAGTGCTTCATGTTGCAGCTGTTCCCCTTTTTCCTTGGATTTCCAGCTTCCCATATATTCTCTTCATAGTATTTATGCATAAATTGGCTGTGTCCCAATAAATTTGCCCCTCTCCACAAACTCAGACATCTCACTTAATTTCTACTTTTTCACTCTGATGATATTCCTATAGTAGCAGGATATTATTTTTTGTCCTTTTTCCAGTGCAGATGCACATCAAGGATTCCTGCTGTTATATTTAGCTTTTGCTAACTTCTTTTTAAGCTTGTTTAGCTCAATGACTCTTAAAGATGATGCCTTCCACTCAAGTTTCTGTTCTGTCCCCCAGATCATCGTATTTGCATAGTTTCCTTTTGTGTTGTCTTTAGGAAACATATCTTGTACTTAGAAGAGTGGATCATATAGTATCTGATTTGATTTCAACCTTACACAGCTTGCTGGTGGCACTGCATCCATGCAACAGTTAAAGGAACGTCTGGAGAAAGATTTGCTAGAGGTAGGTTTTTTTCAGTCAGATTTCTGTATTTAAAAGAAAAAGAAGTCCTTGTTCTGGTACTCTCCCTAAAAGAGGAGAGGGAAAATAAAAAGGAAACTCAGAAGCCCAAAGTTGTGTGATGAAGGAAAAGATGAAAGAAAGGGAAGGAAGAAAGATCAGACATGCGGCTATTTGGTTATTTCTGATATCAAATGCTTAATGTTGAGAGAATACACAGCTTATTGCAACGTGAAAATTCAAGTTTGTCCAGTGGTTTTAGTTAATGCTTGAGATTTTTCTTATGTCTGGGTCTACCGTTTGCAGGAATCTCCTCAAGCAGCTAGAGTGAAAGTTTTGGCAAGTGGAAATGCAACGGAAAGGAGATTCAGGTAGACTAACTTGCTTGATGGGAAAAAAATTAAAAAAAATGAAAAAAGGAAATCAATGTGTTCTATCTTCTGCTTGTGTTGATGGGTGGATGTAGATTGCTGTTGTCCTTTCCTTCCCATGTTATTTTCATTTCTTCAAGCACCAAATTTTCTGGTTGAACATTGTGAATTCTTACATAAATCGGCATCTCTTTGGGAGGTGGCTCAATAGAAAAGCCATTAGGTTACAGCATTGATGTTACGTGTCACTTAGGAATTCGCCATATGGAGAGGGTAAATCATGGTGGTAACTGGCAGATATGCTTTTGTTTCATTCCTGCATTCCTTGCCTCAGTGCTTCCTCCGAAGTTGCATGTTTGGACCAAATTGCTTCTGCTTTATGATTGAAGAGGATATTTCTTTGCATTCATGTTAGCATACCAAGCGTTGACTAACTTGTCGCATTCAGTGTTTGGATAGGTGGGAGTATATTGGCGTCACTTGGTTCCTTTCAGCAAATGTGGTTTTCAAAATCTGAGTAAGCTTTTGCATCCACTCTACCTCTCAATACTCAAACTTTTCTCCTTTTTTCTCCCCATATTAAGTCTTTTGTCTCTTGATTAACAGGTTCGAGGAACATGGAGCTTCTTATGTTCAAAGAAAATGCCCGTAAGGAACTTTACTGGTGCGGTCAATTATCACATTAGATAGACAGAAATTCATGGAGCTGACTTCACTTCGATTAGTTTGCTGACGGTATGGGTTGTTCGGTTTTAATATCCTGCTCTATAGGAGTCCAAACAACAATGTACTATATATGTATTGTACCTATCGTTGCTAATGTTGTACAATTACGTTACGTACTGGGGATTGTAATATACTCCGTACTAGGCTCGTGTAGCAACATTATTGACTTGCTATCTAAGTCACCGTGAAGAATTTTACGGTCGCTGACATTTTAAAACTTGGGTGATTTGTTGCTGTCTTCCAGGAGTACTTAGTGAAAGAGGGATTAAATTTCTGCGTGTTAAATTTAATAAAAGTCTGAAATGATTTGGTGCAAGTGCAGCCTTGGAAAAAAGCTAAAGCCTATTTCTCCCAACAACTAAAAATGTACTAATGGTCATGCTCTGGTTCCAACGTCTAAGCAACTGCCATTTTATTTCCAATGCAAGCCAATGTTCTTAAAAGTTAAAGCCCCTTCCGTCGGACAAGGGTGCAACCGTTTGTGCCGGTTGTATTCATTTTTTACTGCGCGTAACTTTCATTGCACACGATGTAACTTTTTGCACACGATGTAATTTTACAACACTTTTTTGTGGGTCCCACACATGGCGTGAAAATCGAGTTACATGCTGTAATCTGAGCCGTACAAATTTTTGAGGCCACACCGTAGCCGTGAACCTTCAGGAACGGTTGCCCCATTTCCCCTTCCGTCTTCTTCTGCTTGCTTTTTGGCTCTGGTCGAAGACAAACAAGAACACGTGGCTCTTTCTTAGATTGGCAAGTGTGGTAAAGAGGAACAGAAAAATGCAACATATATATATATATATCTATATATACAAGGCAAGGACATGGTTGGATAATAAAAGGAAAAAAGAACTAACTTTTTTTTTTTGTTTTTTGGATTATATTAATGTATGGATAATCCCTTTCTTGGCTATGGCCGAAGCTGGACAAATAAGAACACGTGGCTCTTCCTTTAGATAGGTAAGTGTTGTAAGAGAAACATAAAAAAAAAACATCTTCCCAAAAAAATATATACACACGCACACAAGGACATGGCTTTGATAATAATATGTTAGGTTAATATTTTTTTGGAGAAAAATATAAAAAGAATTAACTCTTTTTCATTTTTTTCAGATTCTATTGTTGATATGAACAATCACTTTTTTTACTATGGCGAAGCAGGACATATAAGAATGCGTGACTCTTCCTTAGATAGACAAGTATTGCAAGAGAAATCTTCCCCAAAATATGCATATATATATATATATATATGATGACTTGACAATAATCTCTTAGGTTAATATCTTTTCTGGAGAAAAAATAAAATGGATTAACTCTTTTTTGCTTTTTCTTTTTTGGATTATATTGTTCATACGGATAATGACTTTCTTGCCTGCGTATAAGGTTTTCCCTTCGTTTCAATTTACTTCGCAGCAATGCTCTGAACATGTCAGCCAACTGCCCTGCCATACTGCATTATTTGCCGATTGCCAATGATAGTCCATCCTTCAGGCAACTTGAGATCTCACTAAACTTAGTACTTATTGGTCTCCGCAAATGCAAGGTTAACCTTACCCCGACGTAATTTTTTTCAGGAATAAATTCAGAAACTTCCCTTGAGTTTGTGATAATTTCACTTAGCACCTTTAAACTTTAAAAATCACTTGCCTTCACTTGCATAACACTCAATTGTAGATAGAGAATATAATTTCATTTCAGTGTTTTGCCCTTCTCTTGTGAACCATTTTGTTGACATAACAAAACTAGTTAATCTCTTAACTTTTGAACACTTGGCCAATGTGATTTTTTAATTAGGAATTGCAAAGTGTTAACAAGGTTGAAAGACCTATTAATAATTTTTGCGTCATTAGTTTGCACAAGAAATTTACTAAAAATTTGAAAATCTAAGTAATTTGGAAAATTCACAAAAGTTGCCTAAGAATTGTACAATGAAAATAATAGCATTTTTCACCTTCAAAACACCTCAAATAAGGATAAATTAAAGATAGACAGAGGCAAGAGAGATCACTTGCACCAACCATCTTTGCACTCAACCTGCAAGAAAAAAGATAAAAGCATGAAGTAGAAAGATTGTGAATAAAACAACAGTTTCGACTCTGGAGTTTCTCTGCAATACAAATAAAAAAACCAGGCAAACAAAGAGAAGGGCTTGACAAGAAATCACGAAAGAACAAGAAGACAAGTTTTGCACGATGCTTCATTAACAAATCACAGTTAGATCTCGGATCTGTTACTGTTCGTACTAGCCACACATTAAAATCAACAAGGATATTTCCTAATCAACCATCCAAACTCAGAAAGCTAAAATACCTCCGTCCCATTTTGATAGTTCTGTTTTCTTTTTTCGTTTGTTCTAAATTATAATCCACTTTCTAATTGAAAGATATAATTATCTTTTAATTTCTCTAAAATATCCTTATTCAATATAGGTTGTTATTAGTATAAATTACCTAATTTAATATAGATTGTTATTAGATATAACCTACTCCATTTAATGTAAAATGAGAATTGATTCTTTTTTGATCATTAATTCAAGGGAAAATGACATGTTTCATCCCTCACATTTTACAAAAATATTCTTTTCGTCCCTTACTTTTAAAATGAAGCAATTTCGCTCCTGGCATTTAAAAATTAAACCTATTACATCCCTGAACCTAATTTTCAATCTGAATCAAACCATCCAATAACCCAGTAATAAATTTCGGAGATAGAATTGATAGGTCACTCGATCAATTTCATCATATTCACATGACATTTATCAAACCAAAAATATAAAAATTATAACATAAAGACCATTATTTGTCTTGGAATAATAGGATTTTTTTTGGATAAATCTTTTCATGCACCATTAATATATTCGCTTGCGAGTCTAGATGTGTATCATAAATACAAAATTTGGTGTTTAAATTTAAATTGAAATGATATGGTAGGTACATAAAACCATCAGTGTAACCAAGTGATAATTTTTCTTTTATATGTTATAATTTTTTCTTTTTTTTTTTTAGGTTCATTAAATTTTACATGAATATCACTTTGAGTTAACCAAGTGATCTACCAATTACACCTCCAAAATTTGTAATCAGGTTAGATAGGTGGTTTGATTCATATTGAAAATTAGGTTCAGGTTATATGAAACCCGCCTCAACCGGAGCTCTGGTACTCTCAATCGGAGCTTCGTTCTCAACCAAGTGATACTAACCCGCCTCTGCTCCATGGATCTTGCATCCCATTGGAAAATATGATATTACTGCCAAATCTTTTCAGCACCAGGTTAATCCTCTGTACCAAGAACATGTGGGGTGGTGGGGGGGGGGGGTTGGGGTTGGGGTTGGAATGGGCATGAACTGCACCGACATTACATTATGAACGCTCAACGAGGGTAAACTGTTCTTGCAAATATCGATCTCAACCCACAAAAAATATTGCGGGCATTAAGAAATCTAGAACAAATTTTAAAGCCCTCTAATTTTCAGCCCAGATAAACATGCAAGATTTCCATTCAATTCGAATAAACTCAAGACTATCCCGAATAAAGACAAAAAGAAAATCAGAAGCGATCTAAGGTATCCCATTCCACAGTTCTTCAGATATTAAAAAAAATGTGACAAATGCTAGCTCAAATCCACAAAATATCAAATTTGGTCATGAAATCACACAGGCGTGACGAACAAAAAGGAAAAATTATTCCAAAGCTTGAAACTTTGACCAATAAATAGCATACCAGGAGCAATCTTGAGAAGGGAAAGAGGAGGGGCGCAATCACAAACACAAGGACTGCAAGAATTAAACGATGTAGCTTTCAAGCTGAGACTTTTCTTGAATTTCCAGTAAATTGCAGGCCCAGATACACAGAGAGCTGAAACCACTGCAAATACAACCAAACAGCACCTTACACGGTTCCCAGATCGCCTTGACATCTTCCTAATTGCCAATAGCAAAGGAGCAGTAGTAACTAATTTGAGTGGGAAGGATTATGAATATTGGATCTACTGCTTTGTTTTGATTTGAGGTTTTGAGGTGGAAATGGGAAGTGGGGCTGCTGCCTTTCTGGTAGCTGTGAGCAGTAGTTGGTTACGCTAGTGTACTTTCCATTAACTTCAGTCAAAGGTGGTTTTCTCCAGTTATGATGATTGCTTTTACTTATGGTGCAAATTGCAGTTTCGGTCCCCTCACCTATCAATTCTGTAAATTGATTCGCTCACACATTTTGAAGGAATAGAGAAATACAAACGATAAAGGGATACAAACACGAGAGACTCGTATGTTAGATGTGGCTAACTGTTTTGTTGAATGGACTATACAATTGCAGACCAATTGCTCGGTGCATCCATGGTGAAGATGTGTGTAAGTTGATTTTTTTTTTGTCAACCGACAATATCTACAATATTTTTATTTTAATTTATATTATAAGAGAGTTTTAGTGTCTAACTGAATCAATAGAAATTAGATGCAGAGAAACCTACTTTTAGACTAAAAAGGTACACTACTATTCACCCTCTACCTCTAGATTTTACTGTAAATGCAAAAAATTAAACCTCGACAGTTTTTTAATGAGTACCAAATTTTATCATGTTTTTACATGGTAGTGTTTTAATATCTGCATTTGTTAAATTAATGCATACATGAGATGGTATTACGGACCGGCATTGTCAAAATTGGTAACTGCATTGGATCCCCCCTCCCCCCTAAAATAATTAGCTACCATATTAGCTTGAGTGACATCCTTTCTTTTCGTTTGATAAGCTGCAAGATTAGCTTGATTAATAGCAAGGGGACCAAAATAAGACCAGCTAAATGTAGAATTGGGGTTTTTCCCTTTATGTGTCATGATTCGTTGGAACTTCGCATGATCCCTTCTGTCTCGTCGGCCCTAATGAACTTAGAAGTCAAGAATTCCCACTTAGCAGTCTAGGTGACAGAAGGAGGGAGTGAAGTGGATTAGCCTCATACCTCAATTCAAAACAAGTGAAAGACATTTATTTACCAAATTTTAGGCTAGCAGCATAACTTTTCCCTTAAAATACAATAACATGGTTAAATTAACTTTAGAATAGAAATGTGTGCAATCCTAAATTTGGAAAAATGGTTACCCCTAACAATTGTTCTTGCCTTGTACCATGAGAGTAAATAAAGATATTAGGTGGTAAATGCAAATTTCTCTTCTTACATGGGGTGGTACTGGTAGGGGCAGAAAAAGGGAAGGATTGCAAGAATGCATGAGATCTTGATTTTAAGGCCTACCAGTGCATGTGTAGCACTATTACTCTCATTAATTGGTAGGTCGTGTCATGGTTACAAGAATAGTTTACCGTACTACTCTCACAAGGATCCAAAACTTGAAAAGGTCAAAAGGAAGGGGATTAAAAAGGTTGATTTTTCCTAGGATGACAATTGATACATTCCCAAACAACTAAAGACATTCTTAATTTCTTTTTAAAGCTAAGATCATTAACTACTAGCAAGTAGGCTGTGTCTCTTTGTGCTTTTCTTTTTTTTTTTTTTTGAAACAAAAGAGGTTTGAATAATTTTGGATTCGATTATCACCACGAATCAAGCGTGTACCAAGATCATAGGTCGCTTATAGCAGTGCTTACAAATTACTCACCAATACAATTTTCAACATCGGCAACGAAATTCAAATATTGACAGTGAGATTCGAGAAAATAAGGGGCTTCTACAATTGCCATTGTGGAGTCTAGTTTGTGACCTAGATATGGCCATGCTAAATTAGTTCGACCTCAACTATTCTCATAAACATTTAAACTAAAACTTTCTTTTCAAAATTTACAGCTCAGATTTGAGGCACGTTTAAATCACCTTTATTTGGGCATGAATTGTTCTCTACTATTGGCAAATCACCAGCAATTAATGATACTGGATAGGAGTTACTACCCTCACAATTATAAAAACAAGTTCAATTCATTCCAAAAAAAAAAGGTTCAATTCATTCTGGTGCCTCATTCTCATTCAAGAACATCCAATTAACGTTGTATGGTCCTTCTGCCGAACAAATCACTCCTTTGGAGTATTTCTTTTGAGCCAAACATCTTTAGGATGAAGTGCATCTTTCCAATAACCAAAATTTAGACATGACAATATGTTGCTTTATCCCCAGAACTCTATATCTAGTCTTGCTTGCTGTCTGCATAATACTCCTGTAACCACTTTTGGATAATCTCCACTTCTTGCCTCCTTTGGTCGATGAGCCACTCTGGATCTTTGTTTGTTGCAGACCTAAAATCAACATGGTGTGCTCCTGATTTCAAGATACAATGGCAACAGTCAAGCGATCAGTCATGGCTAGAAGTTAGAACCCTTTAAGTAACAGGTTCTTGATTTACCTTTCTCAGTTACTAATGCCACAATGCTGGATGATATGTTCTTCAGCACGCTGAAAAAGTAATCGCAATCAAATTGCATTCAGCAGATGTCCTCAGGTACTAATATTAACAACAAGATGGCAAAGGAGTCGTCGAACAGTTTGTCTTACACATTTGAGAGTTTAAAATATCATTTTACCAGGAACAAAAAAAACAGTAAGGTGCTTTGTCTATTTGATTATTCTCAGGATGTAGAATTCATAAAATTTCCAGATACTGGGCAGTAAACCAAGTGATACTAACCCGCCTCTGCTCCATGGATCTTGCATCCCATTGGAAAATATGATATTACTGCCAAATCTTTTCAGCACCAGGTTAATCCTCTGTACCAAGAACATGATGAGTGAGAAAATGCTCGAATTTTTTTTTTTTGTAAAAAAAAAAAAAAACTTGAAGATTTCTTAGTTCTTACCGGCAGCAAGAATTTTTTAACAGAACATCAATCATTCACTTGCTTAAGTAATGGGACAAAGTTATTATCTAGTGATGACTCACCATGGTAAAAAAAAAAAAAAACTTGAAGATTTCTTAGTTCTTACCGGCAGCAAGAATTTTTTAACAGAACATCAATCATTCACTTGCTTAAGTAATGGGACAAAGTTATTATCTAGTGATGACTCACCATGCCACCGAATTCAGTAGTGATCCAATGTTCCCGAGGCCATACTCCAAATTGTCTGCTGCAATCATCAGCAAACTCCTTGTAGCTGTAGGGAGATGGGGGAAACATGCTTCCATTGGAGCATGTCATTGGCATAACCATTTCTGTACATGCCTGAAGATAATTTTTGTCAGTTCAAATCAATAACTAGCATTCACTTAGCAGAATCCAGAAGTGTGTAATTCACTGATTCAATTTTTACACTGTTGCTGCACAGTTGCAATTTTAAGATTGTAATGCATGTCTTTGCAAAACCAGTTTTTAAAGTCCTGTGTTAGTACTCCATTAAGCATTTTCCAACCCAAAACATGTAACAGCTGGTCCAACCTTCACATGCACAGCTTTTGTCTGGCGAGTTTAGCTTCTTTGAAACAGAACAATAGAAAACCATGCTAACTAAAGCTGACAAATTTGGTCTGGCATGCATGAGGACTAATATTACTTCTTCTGTGCGATGAGTCGAGCTTGTTACCTGCCAATTCCAGCCTTGCAGGCCATGATCATTATCCTCGTCTTCCAACTTGAAGCATTTTTCTGTCTTGGAGTAGTTGTAATACAAACTTGCTGCTGCAACAGCCCTGCTAAGCTTTGTTGCTCTAGGGGAATGTCCATCAATAATCTTGCACATCTTCAACAACCAAACCAAGATACGTATTGTTAGAAACTGGAAAAACCCTTTACGATCAAATTTCAATTAGCGCGTTTTCTATGTAAACTGCACCTCCTCCACAGGATAGGCAGGCAAGTGCTTCATGAAATTGGCTTCCATCGGATAATTCACCATTGCTGTGTACGTAAAAGCTGACCATAACCAGTTCCGAGCATAATCTACTGAACTCAACTTCCTGAGGTTTAATCAGAAAATTGAACTAGATTAGCAAAGTTGGCTGCAAAAATATTAGAGTCATGATCAAGGGGCAATTTAAGGGAATAGTGTACTTTATGGTCGTGTGTTTTAAGCAATTCTTTGGGAATTTTGGCTAGGCTACCATGATTACTATTGGACTTCCTTGCATGATTGTCATCAATGCTCCTCCATAGGATTAAGAGAGCTTTTTCAATGGCTGCCTGTAACCTTGTTTGGGGAGAAATTACTTGCTGGCTAGATATGGAGGGGGGGAAGAGCAGTGGAGAACTTTGGCGAGGAAAATGGAGGAGGAGCAGGGGAAGTTGAGAAAAGAAGAGAGGAGGAAACCAAGAAGAAGTCCCTATATTTGGCGTCCAAATTAAAACATCAATGCAATGCTTATTGTTTTTAAAAACAATAAGTAAAATTTATGTTACATAACCCCATGATCAAGACTGAAAATATCAGACAATTTCACTAACTATTGCCTATAGGTCATGATTATGATCCAATCCAAACTGTGATCCCTTCCTAATTTCTTACAACTTACTTGCAAGCTCTGAACATCTTGCTGAGCTTTTCCAGTCCGTCTTTTCTTTTACCAAAAGCATCCAATTCTGTCCAAGCACCTTTTATAACCTCATAGCAGTTTAAGCTAGCCTCCTGTATGCTTATGATCAGATGATTAAAAGTTGCATATATGCTGGAAGATTATGGATGAAAAGGAGAGAAAATTTTAGCTTTTCCTAATCAGGTTGAGGTCTGATTTCTACTATGAACCACAGACCTTGAAATCCTGGGAAACAGCATCATAGAAGCTAGACCAAGGAGTTATGTCATCAAACTGCAATATAGGGGCTGAAGATGCCAAAGCTCCAATAGCAACGTGTGGGTATTTAAGTCTAAACCAAGCAGCCAGCACTGTAATCAAGTGTTAAGAATCACGTTAAAATTTTGAAAATAACTTGATAATCATCTATTATTAGGAGTAGTTATTCATTAGTCTGATACTATCAGCCCCCTTCTTTTTCTTTTTCTGGCAATGTGGAATACCAGAGATTTAGAAATCTGCTACTGCAGACAGAAAACTGAGGGAAAAATCCAGTTTCTACGGGTCACAATCCTCAAGAATTTCAATAATTGCCACGAAATTTCTGCGTAAAGAATGCCCAATGGTCACTAAATTATTGCCACAAAGACTGCTGGCAAAAGGTCCAGTCAACTGGCAAGTGGCAATACTGATATTTTCAAGTCCAAACAATTGATTCACGTGCAGGCGTAGACAAAAATGATCCATTCTCATGCCTGTCTCATTCAGTTACACAGCATCAATAATGTATATTCAAAGGGAATAGGAAGGAAAATCTTGAACTTACTTCCTCCATAGGATCCGCCAAAGACCACAACAGGAGATGCCTCTGAAGACAGATTCCTCTTCAAACTCCTTATCAGAACTGCATAATCGGCCAGTGCTTGCTGTGAACTCAAGTACCCTAATGTCTTTGCAGAGTTGAGATCTTTCTTGTGAAAGGGCAAAGATTCCCCATAAAACCTATGCTGAAAATGGTAACAAACAAATCCCATTGTTCACATCCTTCAATAAGCATTTCCTTATCAGAATTTTTTTTCTTAAGCCTCTTCTCTATGAAGGCAATCCAAATAGAGAACAGTAAAGCAGATACTGTTACACAGATTAGGATATAATGACTTAACTAAATTTGGAAGAACAAAATTCATGAAAATGCAGTATTATCTATAGAGGTTCCTTCTTGATTGTTTATCATGCATCACAAATTTGAGTAAATTTAAAGCGGAAGAAAAAGAGAGCTTTCAGGATCATTAACGTAAAAAATTTGAGAATTTAGCAGGCAGATTATACTTCAATAAAGACGAGGAGAGCTCGAAACTTTGGAGCAATATCCAGCATGAAACCAGTATTTGCTGCAAACCATTCAATATCTCCTTCATTTCCCGTATAAACAAAGATGGGCGCTCCTTCGTGCCAGTACTGGCTGTTCATAAGATACTTCTGGTAGAAGATTTTGTAGCTCCTGGGTCGGAAAGTGAAGTGGTCAAGAACCTGAGGGAAATAGTGGGCTTCGTATGGTATCTCTGGTTTTGCACTCTTGACTTGTTTCTTCAGAAGAGAAGATTTGTATGCCCCAGGTACAAAAACAGGGATTGACTCTACTGCGGCTAATGCAACAGCAAATAAAAGTAGCCACAAAAAGAATGAAGATGAAGCCATACAGATATGTCCTTTTCAGTTCTCGAGGGTGAGAATTGAGCCGAAAAGAGTACTTGATAGTCAAGAGATTGCTATACTTTAGTTTTAGATAGTAGTGGTGGCCAATTTCTTGTCAGCTGGACTGAGGTTTGTTCTTACAAAAGCTGCAGAGGATTTTTGGAGGATACAGAGGATTGGAGGTCTAGCTTCAAATAGTGAAGCATCAACACTATACCTGTCTTGAGCTATAGTGGCATCAAATGCCAGCTCATTTGTATGTAGTAGGCTGTGAAGTCATTTTCATTTATGAAAATGAGCTGTTTAATCTTTCAGTATACATTACAGACGGTAACCAAAGCCAAATCCATATCGTTTTCTTGGCAGAAAGAAAATTTACATCCATCATTAATATATCAAAGGACGTTGGTGGAATCATTTCATCTCTTAAAAGTATCGGCCAGCCAATTTCCTTCTCCCTCTTGTTTTTACAGTAAATATTTGGTAGGATGAAGAATAGAACTTTCTACTGCATAAACAGAGTGTACATGTATGATATACACTGGGGATCTGATGCCACTCAAGCTGATCTTTTGTTTATGTAATTTTCAAAATGTTTGGTGTAAATTTAAAGTTGTTGAACTCGTATAATTAAATTGATGTAAAAATCATGATTATACTAAAATAAATTATATATGCACCAAAAGTTGTAAAAATTATACCAACCGGATTGAATTGGACAAAATTCAATGCAAGGACCCATAATCTACATGGTCTTGTCAATCCTTCGTAGAACTGTCTACTTGCAACCCGCGTTACTTCTTTTACCGTTCTTGACCAAAGCAGAAAGAGTTGCGTGCCAATAAGGATTGTTAAATCTCAGGCTAATAATAGATGAGAGAATCATCATATTTACATGCAAATGCGATTGGAAATCCAGCTACCTCTGTACCTTTGTTTATTTATTTCTTTGGTAAGTAAGAGATGTTGAAACTCAGAATATACTATTTACAATTACTCTCATTGTACCATCCAATCCAACCTTCCTCTCGCATCGCACAACCCAACCTTCCCTCGCAGCGACCTCTGTGTCTTCACCGATCCTATAGTGGATGAGTGACTGTCTTGTTTTCTTTAATAAGGCTAAACACAAGCCCTTTCTTCTCTTCATTTACCATATTGACGGGATTCATTTTGGTACATTAAGCTAACATTATTGTCCAGTCTTAGAATACATGCTCCGAAGTAGAGTTGCAAACGAATCGAATCAAGTCAAAATTTTGACCTAATCGAATTGAGTCTCGATTTAACTATATCAAACTCAAATTCGACGAGGTCTCAATGTAAAGCTTGGAGTCGAGCTTGAGCTCGAATTTGAACTTGACAAAATAAAAAATAACTATTTTATTTTTTTAAAAAAGAATAAAATAATAATTTTTCTTAATAAATAATAAAATATTAGATATATATATATATATATGTAATTTCATTTCTAAAATAATATATATAAAATCGAGTCGGTTCGTGAATTAATAAGTTGAGTATTTTTTTAACTCAAGTTTGAATTCGAACTCGATTCGATCAGCTTGAACTCGACTCGAGTTTGGTGTTCATCAAATTCAAGTCGAGTTTTGAGTCGAACTACTCACGAGCAGTTCGAATCGTATGCAGCCATACTCCGAAGCATCATGCATGAATTGTTTCGTCAAAATATAGAACTTTGAGTGGTATTAAAACATGCTAATCTTAGGGTCCGTTTGGTTGGACTGAAAATATTTTCCCTAGGAAAATATTTTCCATCGAAATCATTTTCTTAGAAAATCACTTCCTTCCCCATAATTTTCCAGTGTTTGGTTATTAAGTGAAAATATTTTCCGAATTCCTTTTTTCATAATTTTCAGGTGTTTGGTTTGTCAATGAAAATATTTTCTGATATGTTTGTTGATAGATTGCAAATATTTTTCTACTCTCAAAACATTCATTTCATTACAAGTTAATTTTAGTTTTTATCAATTATAATCATATTATCATTTTTATAAAATATTTATTCATATTACACCATGAATTCTTAAATTTCCCAACTCGAATACAGGGTGGAATTAGGATAGATCTCGATCAAACTAACAATATTGGATATTTTGATATTTGAAAAAAAAATGAATTCTTTCGTCTCAAAATTTAATTAATATTCATTACTTAAATTAAAGTAGTTCTTTCGATCATTCATAGAAAAAAGACATTTGTAATCCTAAAAGAACTAAATTGTCAAATCCCACCACCACCACCTGACACAAATGCAATCTTTCACATTAGACTTGATTATCACATAAAACATATTAGCAATTGAATTAGAATAGTGTAGGACAGTTTGATACTCTTGCAGCGTTGTTTACTTGCCTTAAGTTACTTCTAATTAGTAGAAAGGAGAAAGGAAAATGTCTGGAATATTTTTGAGATGAATGCAAATCCGACTAGAGCTGTTGATTTTATTCTTGTTGTCTGATCTTTCATGGGTTCAAGGGAGAAGAGCAGATAGGTCGCTATGTGTTATAGCACGAGGTTTGATGTCATAATTCAGTACTTCTACAGCAATACTTTAGTTTGCAGGTTGAGTGCAGATACTTGTTATTTATCAATTCAAATTGCTTGGCAAATTATGTGCAACCAAAGTTTTTAAGAATTCCAGTGGAATACCCACTGATATTGTGACTAATATGATTCTGCTGTTGGTGATTCTCTAGCACTGGGAGCGGGTTATCTGGTTATCGGAAATTAACTTCAGGAAAGTTGTTGTGGAAGTTATTTTCCACTCGGTGGCATGAAAACATTTTCCAGCTGAAATCATTTTCCAACCTCTTTTGCTTCCAAACACCAGAAATTCTGGAAAACTTTTTCGGGAAAATATTTTCAGTCTAAACAAACATACCCTTAATGTAACTAAACTCCTGACTCTGTAATCTCAAGTTTGCCATATGTACCAGTGCATCTTGGGATGGGATGATATACAACTTTGTAGCCTTGCTAGCTTTTATTCACGAAATAAAAAATAAAAAATAAAAAGGGAAAAGGTTCTTACTAGCTCAAAGTGACAGAACAGTGGAGTTTGCTGTCGAAAGTGAAACATCTGAATTTGTAATAAGACCTATTCTCTAGGATTAACTAAACCATGAAGAGTTGTCAGAGAACCGCTCAGTGGCCACCGCCTCTCCCGGTGGGTGGGAGGTGAGGGTTCAACCCTTGCCTCCCACCAAATTGTCTGCCCCTCATGGGCAACCCGGTTGGTCTCAACAAGCTTCCTTAGGAGTTGATGTCCAGTGTCCGCAATGGTCCGAGTCCCGTGGTTATCGTGTTCGGGGGGATGGGGCCTCTCCTCCCGGGCTGGAGTGGGATTAGTCAGGCCCCGCAAGAATTGATCCGGACACCCACTCCGTCAACAAAAAAAAAAAATGAAGAGTTGTCAGAGACAACATTGTCAACTTATAGAGACAGTCTTACAAGATCAAAGGAAAACTCGAGATTTTTCAAACTTCATTTTTTAAATTACGGATAAATGATAAATGCAAATATCCCAGAATATTACCTTATTCATCTCATCTCTCTCATTTAAAAAAGAATGCGTTTAGCTATATTAATAATTACTAAGTGATATGACTACAATGTGATAGTAAAATCTGAAATAGTTCCTTCAAAAAAACAAAATCTCAAATAGTTAAAAAAAAAAAAAAAACAAAGAACAAGTACGTACTCTGACTTGGCTAATATCAACAATATAAAATCTCCATCGGTTTGTTAAAAAAATTGGTAAACTCTTGTTGATTATATATATACTTTAACTGCTTTAAGAATTTCCCCAATTATGCATGAATTCTCCGAGAGACTTTCTTAGAAAGACAACCAAGATTGAGGATATTCACCACAAAATTATGGTATTACTCGGTAAAACTTAAAACATCCGCTCCATAAGGCTTTTAACAACTTAAAATAGACATGGAGGTATAGTTTAGTGGGAGGGGAACGAAAAAGGGTTGCCTGTTCAAATAGTTTAACCTTTTTAATTCATTACAAATTAATTATACAATCTTATATTACATGTAATATTAAGCTACTGTTCACATACATGTCAGATTTTATGGGAATCATGTGATAATTTCTCAACTTTGAAACTTTTTTGGTGGCTTCTATTTTCAAAAGTTTTTATCGAAAAATATACTGTAACGATTTTGTGTATCTAAAATAAAAAAAATAATTAACAAATGTATTCACAAAAAGTAAAATGCATAACTTTTTTTTTTTTTTACAAAAAATAACAATTCAAATCCTAAACAATCACCCTTACCGGTCATAGCGAGCGACCGGCTTTTGGTATTACTGTGGGTTTAGGTTAGAAATTACTCTTTAGCTTCTGGCAAAAAGGAAAAAAAGATCAGTGGTAGGGTTAAAACTCGATTGGCATAGTCCCCTGTTCCCTTCCCTGTATCCCACATCGTTTGAGTTGGGTGTGTGAGTGTAGTTTATAATCTCCTCAGTGGTACCAGAAGTTACCGGCTTTTGGTATTACTGTGGGTTTAGGTTAGAAATTACTCTTTAGCTTCTGGCAAAAAGGAAAAAAAGATCAGTGGTAGGGTTAAAACTCGATTGGCATAGTCCCCTGTTCCCTTCCCCGTATCCCACATCGTTTGAGTTGGGTGTGTGAGTGTAGTTTATAGTCTCCTCAGTGGTACCAGAAGTTACCGGCTTTTGGTATTACTGTGGGTTTAGGTTAGAAATTACTCTTTAGCTTCTGGCAAAAAAGGTCATAGCGAGCGAGGAATGCAAAAATGTGTTCACGGAAGAAAGTTATTTTTCCTCAAAAGATTTATACGCTTTTTATAAACATATTTTTTATTCACTTTTTTTATCTCATATGTATCAAATCTTTATAATATGTTTTTTTTTTAAAAATTCAAAAAAATAACAATCCAAACGAGAGATTTTTCGAGTTTTTTGCCAAAATAACACTCTTTCTAAAAAATATTCCCAATATGATTCACTTTCAAATTTTATTCCCAAATCGATGTTATTGTTGCCACCTAATTACCCTGATTGCCATGTAGTATAACAATAAAGGAAAGTTTTAATCTAGTCTATACTTTCCAATAAAAACTAAAAATTTAAACTTTTTTATTATAGAGGCACAAGCAGATTGCATAACTTTAATAATTTCCTTATAATTATTTAAAATAAATTCTACCATTATTGACCTTGCTATTATTGCTCTTTGTAATTTTTTTAAATGTATCAAACTTATTGCATATATTTTTCAAAAATAAATTTGTAAAATACAAAAGTTGCAATGAAAATTGTAAGCAATAACAAGAAAAAGTTACAAAAACTTCAAGACTATCATATTTGTTTTATGTTATGCTTCCGACTCCTTGAAAAGAACTTTTACAAAAAGTAATCAAACTATTGCAATTGAGATAATGCTAAAGTTTCTTGAAAGTAACACAAGCCATTAATTGATCTTGAATAAATGTGCAAAAATACTTCAAGTATATGAGATTATTTGATCATGTGATAGAGAGGCGCTACAAATGAACATGCTTATATATGTGGCGGAAATCAAACATATTGAGTATGAATCTATGTTGTTACGTAGTTTTCCTATTAACATTTTATCAAACACACGATGTGAGAAATCATTTGTTAAAACAATTAGTATTCAAAATTTTTGAAGGCCATAGGAATGTTCAAAAAATTGCACAATAAAAAAGATAAGAGAATAACCTTCGTTTATCTTGAGATTATCAAATTGAGAAGAATATTTTCATCCACAGATATAATATCAGGAATGACAATGAAGTTTTAGATGTTGTTAATATAAATATTGGCTTCTGGCAATTACATTTGACAAGAAAAAATAATGAAAAAACGAAAAATAACTAACCGAAAAAAAAAGGTGGGAAGGTTCAAAGAGAGAATCGAGAAAAAAATTAGTTGGGAAAAAGAGATGGAATGTACCTCTATCTCTATCCTGTCACATATGCAACCTATGTGACAAAAAAAGAATTATAAAGATAATAAATTTTAAAACTATGTTACTTTGGATATATGTTTCGGAAGAAGAGTTATTTTGGCAATAAACTCAAATTTTTCTGCAAAAATGACAATTCAAATCCTAGGAGGCTATCACCATTGCCGGTGATAGTGGACGAGGAATACAAAAATCGGTGCGCGTCGGCTGGATCCTGTTATTCTATTCCCACTATCACTGCAATTGGGGGTTATTCTCATCTCATCACGGCCGTGGATGCAAGCTCAAATGCCATCACCCGCGTTCACCGTTTAATAGATCGCAACCGTCAAATAGAACTGTCCGCACAAGTCATTCAATTGATCAGCCCAGTCAACATTATACACCTGGTTGAAAGTCCACTCAATCCGACGTGGCAGAGATCCAAGGACCAGCTGTAAAACAAGTTAAATTCCGGTTTACAGCCTCCTACAACTATAATTAAATTAACACATTTCTAACAGACAGATAACAATAAAGTAGTCACAGCAAAAACGAATATAAACTTCAATTTTCTTCCAGACGAAGAATTTAGACGAGAGAACGGAGAAGGGTGGGAGGAAAAAAGGAGATTTATTCATTAATTGGGATTTTTTCTTTTGTCGATAAATTTGTATTACTGAGCTAGAATTGATATTATTTGCAGAGAGAATTTTTATTTATTTATTTTTGGTCGGGGAGAGAAAGAAGGATGAAGATCACGGCGCTGTTGGTGCTGAAGGTCGGACCGGACGAGTCGAAGGATCCGGTGATATTAGCCAACGCAACTGACGTCAGCAGTTTCGGATTCTTCCAGAAATCCAGCGTCAGAGAATTCATCGTCTTCGTCGGTCGGACCGTCGCCAAACGGACGCCTCCTGGCCAACGTCAATCCGTCCAGCACGAAGGTAGGAATTAGCCTAATATTAATCCTAACAGGAGTCCAATCTGTTGAAATTATGCGGATTTATGTGGGAACTAATTTTGCGGGGAGAATATATCGTTCGGTTTTTGGGAATTTAGGTTTAGATTAGGGAAGATTGTTGGAACTAATACAGGTAATTGTAGGAATTTTGTAGTTTTATGCTAGGGATTAGAATCTGATGAGTTAACGTGTCTTTCTTAATTTGACGAATTTTGTATTTTTGTTTCTGAATTAGAAATGAGAGTAAGAAAATGAGGATTATGCGAGTTATGGAATTTTAACTGGGACGAGGCCCTTGAACATGAAAATTTACGTTTTTTAGCTGAAGTTGTTAGGCATTTTTTGATTGAATATTTCTGTCAAAGATTTACTTTTTGACTGGAAGAAAAAATGACGACTTGTGCATTTCATAGTCTGTTTTGATAAACTGTCATTTCCCTGAGAGTTGGTGATCCTAGATGGCACATTGGAAAGAAGTATTAAATTCAAGTTCTCCCATTTTAGCTGGAAAGTAGGCAAAATCCCTTGTATTGATTCTTGATAGTCAGGCACATTTGGCAAAACTTTGCAACATTTTGATCTGTTCTAGGTTTTCTTCATTTTGGAGGCTGAAACCAATACATATCCTTTGAATACTGTAAGATAGACTGAGTTTTATACCAACGCTGGTTGATTTGTAGGGTATTAAATTTTTTAAGTGCCTATTGTATGACCTTTCTTTCAGTGCCTTGCAAAAGATCCTTTGATGCGACCAACCTTAGATGCAGGGAAAAGGAAGAAGTAAACCACATATATTGCTGTTGTTTGGGCAATTCTTCCATGAGTTAGACTTAAGGTCTACACCATAAGATTAATGCTTAACGAGTTATACTAACTCATGCTTGTTCTATGTGTATCATCTCTTTAAGTTGGTTCTACCCCTCATATCATCTTTTATCTATTTACTCATCCCCCTTATGCATGAGATCATATTACTGGATGGTATCGTATAATTGCTTAAAGCTGAATTTTTTTTTTTTGTTGCTCTAGAGTACAAGGTGCATGCATACAATCGAAATGGCTTATGCGCACTGGGTTTTATGGATGATCATTATCCTGTCCGAAGTTCCTTTTCACTGCTAAACCAGGTTAGCTTTCCTGTTCTGGAACTTGTACTAACATGGAGGTCAGCTTGGATTTCTGGATATAACAAGTTGATGACTTTGACTTGGTCAGGTCTTGGATGAGTATCAGAAAAATTTTGGTGATGCATGGAGAGCGGCGCAAGCTGATAACACTCAATCATGGCCTTATCTTGATGGAGCTTTGTCCAAATTCCAGGTACATGAAGCATTATGTCTCTGTTCTACTTTGTTTGGAAGTTGTCTTTAGGACTTCCATGCTACTGCATTGTACAATTTAGAAGTTATATATATATATAAAGAATTGCTGATGGAATGAGCTGAAGCTTTGTTCTCTTTTTACCTTCACTGATCTTTTGCCATTCCACTCTATAGGATCCTGCCGAGGCTGACAAATTGTTGAAAATTCAGAGGGAGCTGGATGAGACAAAAATTATCCTTGTAAGTACTTTATCCTAATGGGTCTATACACCTTTCAACTTGGTTTGTATCTTAGCAAGATCCTAGAAGTCAATGGTTAGTGAATGTTGCTGAATTTTTTAACTCCATATACATGTCACACTGTGTGTGTGTGTGTGTGCGATTAAAATGTTAGTTGACTGAGTAGACTTATTAAGTGATGCTTCTAGTTAAAGTTCATAAGTCAAAAGTCAAGGACTTTAATATTCAGTAGTTGTTTTATAGCTTGGTGTATCGCATGATGCACATTCTAACATCTGAATTTTACCTTACATGTTTGGACTTGTATATGTAAGAAGTAGCCATTCTTCTACACCTTTTTTTCTTTCTGCTTCTACTGCAGTTATTAATACTGCTATAATTGAGACAAGTTTACAATGAGAGTTATTTGGTTGGATCTGAATTATGAACTTTGCATTGTTTCTCAATGAGTATAATGTGTTCGAGGTAGTTTAAGAGATAGGAATCTCTCTTTTCCATTACTTGTTTGACTTTGTTAATAGTGGAGATACTATAAATTGATTGAGTTATTGAACCTCAAAATTGGCCTTTGAGATTATGTAATTGGTGGATCTTGCAATTTAATCTGTTCGGAGTATTTTCATATTTGGCCTTTATCAACAATTGAAAAATGACAAAAGATGTCTATGCATCGATTTTCTTTCTACTTCCTTCCGTTCTTCTAATCATTGACGAGAGTGTTCCAAGTAGATAACTGCAGGTTGATAGAATTGCTGCTGTTTTATTTTAGTGTATGCTGCTTCATGTTTGTGACTCTGATAGCTTCCATACAAGGACCCAGAAACTGGGTTCTTTTAGGTTGGAGGTTTAATGAGATCTATATGTATCTTGCTTCTTGAACCGTCGTCACTAGTTTTATTAAGTTCGTTCATCAATGGAAAAAATGTGTTCCAAAAGCATTCTGCAGCGAGCTTTTCAACTCAGGATTTGGCGATTTTCCCTTAATTAAGTGACTGTATAGCTGTGATTGGTGTTTTGATATCTGCTTTTAGAGGTTTTAGTTTTTTATAATAATCTATACCCGTGGTTTACACAATTTCTTTAGGTGGTTTGCTTCTTTGAAACTTAATCACAAACAAATTGAATAGGTCCGTTTTTGTGTTGCTACAAGCCTATTTCATTTTTCAAGTTGCTACAAGCCTACTTTTTTATTGTGATTCAACTGGCCCATCATTAGTTCAAAGACTTTAAAAACCTTTTGCCTTGTCAGTAACAATCTTGATTTAGCAAGTTTTCTCTATAAATTAGTTTGTCCTCTTTAACAAGATGCATCAGTTTTTGACATTATTTTTGCAGTTCTACTCATTTTGGAAGAGCTTTTTGACTAGTTAATATTGTGTGTGGATTTGCTGTAGTGACTCATATCGTATACTTCTATTTCAGTGTCTCAATTTGATCTTTTATTTTGTTCTTTTTATCAGTTAAAATCTAATATATCTTTTCTGTATTTAATGCAGCACAAAACTATTGACAGTGTCCTAGAACGTGGTGAGAAGCTGGATAGTTTGGTTGAGAAGAGCTCAGATCTCAGTGCAGCTTCACAGGTGCGTGATAAAGAGCTCAATTTCAGTTTATGTAAAAGCTGGCTGCATGTTTGAATGGGCCTGGATTAACCCCCTCAGGTCACCATCTGGGGCCAAAAAAATTAAAATGGTAGTGCAGATTACAGAAACAAAAAATCTCTCTGATGATTAGCTTTTCCAAGTGAACATTTGGCAACTCTATGTCTTAGGCTATGTATGCATAATTCTTTTCATGTTACAAATTTTGTTCTCTTACTCAGTGCATGTGCATTTGGTAGGGAGGGATTGAAAGCTTTTGCAGTTTCTTTCTTTCTTTTCTTTTGGGAGGTGGTTTTGGCTGCTCCCCTAGTGGTGTTATTATCTTCATTCTTGTGTTTTAGTGCCCTGTCATGTTTTGTCTTGTAACTTAGCATAGGGCTAATGGGTATCTGGAAGCTTAGGTGCATGCAGTTAACCACTTGGCTTTTCTTGGTATTTTATTGCTGAACCAAGAGGTATTTGTGTTTGACGTAGTGTTTCATTGGAAGTCAATATAGCTTCTGCTATAGTTTGACGAGTCTGTCTGCATGGTTTGAGAAGTGATGGGGCAATTTTGAGATGTATGGGGTTGTCTGCTTGTACTTGCATTTCCTAAAATGGGATTGCAAATTTCCAAAAATGGGACGCGTGGTTTTTGAAAGTAAGAAACTGATTTTTAAGTTGGAAAAGGTCTTGGATATCTACTGATTTTGATTGGTCGAGCTTTTAATTCATTAATCAATTCTCTCATTACTGAAGTTTTTGCTTATTTGTCTCTTGTTAAACAGATGTTCTACAAGCAGGCAAAGAAAACTAATCAGTGCTGTACGATGTTGTAAATCTTCTGAAGATGAAGGGGCTGCTCAACCATGTATTTCACGCGCGTCTGATATTATACATATAAGAAGTTGATTGTTGTTTATATCATTCATCAGTCGTGGTCAAATTGAATGCCTTTTGTGCTTCCCCTTTGTTCCTTGGTTTTATGGTTGATGAAGAGGAAATGATTTGGATTCTTATAGGCCTATTATCGTCGTTCTTATTACAGGATGTCTTCTCAATTACAAGTCAGGGTTTCTTTCATGACCGACTATTTCTAATGCTGCCCGTCTATTAATACATGAATTTCAGTATATATATATGCAAGAGTCCCTAGTTGAAGATGTTCTATGCTAATGCCCGTTCATCAGCGAACTTTTAATCACGAACGGAAATGCGCACGTTCTCTAATCTAACTTATCTATTATTGTTATCAAGCAATTGGGCAAAATTACTAGTGAGAGTTGGACTGTAGTTTTACAGACTAATCTAACTTAACAAGTCATGTTGTGTAGTTTTTCTAGAGGTTTAACTTAAATAATTTTCTATTTAAAAAGAGTTCTGAGTGTATTAGTTTTTTCCACGGGTCCAGGACCAGGAGGCAACCATTTGTTTTCTGGGGCATTTAGTTAGGCAAAGTTGACGCCCAGATTTCTGTTGAGAACAACATTTTTGTGGATTGCTTGAGCAGTTGTTCTCGAGATAAAGAGTAGAGCTTGTCGAAACCCCATATTCAAACGGCCTAGCACTTGAAAATGTTCCCTCGCTTCTTAGAAGGGCTAATTCCTTTTTTTTTAAAAAAAAATTTTTTGGGAGTATAACGTTTTCACAGTTGGTCCTATACTAGGGGTGCAGAGCAGGGAAGGGTGATGGATCCAACTAAGCTGTTTATAATCTTCTTGGTTGGTTGTTTTGAGATAAACTTGACAGTGTCCAAATCATTTAGCCTCCTTTAATAGTCACGTCTCCCTGTCCCCCAAGCTTCCCTCAAATTCTTTTCTTTTCTTGGCATTTCTTTCCACCCAACCTAGGCCGTGGATTTATCGAATTGGTCGATAACGATGGATGCTTCGCAATACTGCTAAGATCGCTACAGCTCATGGCATATCTCCTCCGCGAAACTTAGCCGTTGCATCAGAAATCAATCGCAACAGTTTCCTGGGCTCCAAGAAAATAGATGGACCTCACTTGTGGGCACCAAGATTCATCTCCATATTCCAAGTGGACCTTCCTATAATCCCTTAACGCTTAAGTCTAGCATTGACATTGAAAGGCCCCATTGGACGTGGAGGTATCCAAAGAAACTTGATCCCAAAGATAAGGGTTAATTCCACTTTGTCCCCCCAAACTTTGGACGATTATCCACTTAAGTCCCTAAACTTCAAAATGGGACACTTAAGTCCCTAAACTTATAAATACCTCCCACTTAAGTCCCTGAACTTATAAATAGGGACACTTTAATCCCTAAACCCTCATAAAATGGGACACTTCGACCACCAACGGCATTCATGATTTGTTAACAATTTTCCTTAAGTGGGAGGTATTTATAAATTTAGGGACTTAAGTGTCCCATTTTGAAGTTTAGGGACTTAAGTGGGTAATCGTCCAAAGTTTGGGGGGACAAAGTGAAATTAACCCCAAAGATAAAGCAACAAACAGTTTTAGGCAAAGACTCAAATTGCATTCGAGATCAAACCACACTATTCTCAAACATTACAGCAAGGACACAGCAGAAATAATAATTACATTACCAAAGATGGGACTCTAAGGCCCTTTTATTCAACACCACTACTATTTCTTTTACTGATTGCATCACTAACGCCGCAATTTTCGAAAAGGGGTCTATTACTAACTACTTCCCAAATAAAGATTTGATCCACCAAATCCCTTTGTTATCGGTGGAAGCACCATCACTCTCTGGAGGAGGGTCATGCTGTGGTGTCTTGTGCAGCTTACTAACATCATAGCCTTCCTCAGCAGCCTTTTGAACAAGCTGGTTGTAGATCTCATCCTCCAAGTGGGTTTTCCTGCTCAGTATCTGTTAAACAACACCACCACCTCTGAATTATGCTCGTAAAAAGCTAAAGATTCAATTCAAGAATCCTTCGATGGGACAAAAAAGAAGAGAAGATCACAAATAAGGAGAGCTCGAAATTTTGAGTTGAGAGCATTTCTATTTTCAATGAGGAATCCGAATAAGTAATCTAAAGGTTGCATGATTATCATTTTAAATTTTACATCCATAATTACTCCATCTATTCTAGTCTATATTTGGGTTAATTAAAGAAATTAACCAACCTTGGTGGAGTTGATATTTTTATAAAGCCAAAACGACATTTATGGGCATCTAATACATCCCATAATTCACATTCTGCTAAAATGCTAATCAATATAATTGACAATGGAAGGATATAATTTCTGTTTCTGTTCTTCTTTCTTTCTTCCTTCCCTGGCTTCAAATGTGTTATTCTAGTCTTATTTGTATGACCAGAACTTAAGGTAAGAAAATCACATTAAACCAATTTTGCTAGCAAATTTTTCCCTTTTGTATCAGATTCTCAGAATCAAGCATCACAGAAAAGCAATCAATTGTCACACGATTTAGTTATACCTAGAGAAGCATGATGCTGTTATCAAAAAGGGACAAGGACAACGTACCCAAAGATACTTCCTACTAGGCTGGCCAATCAAGGCATACTGGTAATCATCATCAATATACAAAACCCAGTAATCCCCAGTAACAGGAATGATAGGCAAGAAGGGGGGGACATAGAACTTGACTTTGAGCTTTGCCTCATCACTTTTGGGGTCAGCCTTATAGGCAGTGCCTTCAATAGAATCCCTTTTGCCATCAGACCAGGTTTCATTCAGAACATGGATAGTTCCATCAGAGTTCAAAGTGTAGGTGGCCCTTGTGTCAACCCCATTTTTTGGTTGGAAGAACGAAGGAAATGAAGCAATTTCATACCATCTACCCATATACCTCTCCACGTCCAGGCCTTTTACCACTTCCATCTCTTTCTTTGGTGCCATTTTTTTTTTTTTTTTTGCAGATTTTGAATCAAATAGAGGCTAAGCAGATAGATAGATAATGAAGGTTTGCGCCCAAACTACCAGATGGGACCTGATTTTTCTGTTTTCTGGATTAATACTAGTACTTGATAAGGATCTAAGATAAAGGAGGAGAGGTTTAACATGTATATATAGAGTTTGGAGACGTGGAAACTTAAGGTCCATAGAATTTGTAGAGGTTCCAGAGAGGCTCCGGGTTATTTCCATTGCTTTACAGGTCATTCTAGAACGTCTTTAATACGTAAGAAAATACGACTAGTGTATTATAGTAGTATTTCACACTAAGCAAATGACCCAAATACTCTCCTACAATTGGATTCTTTCCATTTAGGGAGGGATAAATGGAGATATTCCGTTCGCCCTCCTATAATAATTCTTCAAATTGTTTTCAAGATTTGAAAATTTTCATGATTCATATCAAGGTTGTATTATTATTCGGAAAAAAAAAATATGTATATGAACTGATTTTGGAAATGATGTGAGAAGAAGATAACATTTGGTTTCGAAAATTTTATTTATTAAGATTCAGTTTCATAATAAAATTACTGCATAGGAATACTCATTCACATTTATTGCCCTTACCTGTATTTAAATAATTTTTTTCCATTTCATTCAAATTGACCAAAAAAAAAACCTCTTAACTATGTCAAAAATTGAACACCTCTACTATAGATAAATATAGAGGAATAGAAATAAAGACAATCCCTCAAAAGCAATAATATTTTGAGAATATTTTGCTTTATGGGCCATTGTAAAATGTGTTTGGTAAAAAAAATATATTCAAACTGTCATACTTCAAATAAAAATTCTGTAAATTTTGGCTTATTAGACAATTTATACTAACAAATAATTTTCATTTATTGTTGGAAAATGAATATGTCTAGGCGATATCTCATATTATCACCTTTTTTCTGATCAATTAAAATACTATTTTGGACAAACAAACAAACAAAATTCGTAGTATTACACTTGAAATTTCAAAGTCACAAGTATGATCAAGAAATACAATTGATTTGGAACCAACTGCAGTTTTTTTTTTCTTCCCTAATCCTTTCACATATTGACTATCCCTTCGACAAATTATGCAGCGCCAGTTTTCTCATTAATGCCATGCATGTATGGACAACCTGCTAATATCAGTATCTAAACAAAATGTGTTATTCTAGTTTTATCGTATCATCAGAATCTAAGGTAAGAAAATCCCATTAGCCACTTGTCCTTGAACCCACATCAACATAATACAGATACACCCAGTCTAAATTTTTACCACCATTTTCACTGGCAGCTTGATTTTGACCATTTTCATGAATTGATCAATTGTACAGAGAGACTAGATGAGAAAAAAACATACCCATAGAAATCTCCTAGTAGGATGGCCAACCACAGCATTCTGGTAACCATCATCAACGTATAAAACCCAATAATCCCCAACAACAGGAACGAAGGGAAGGTCTGGAGGAATGCGGAACTTGACTTTCAATTCTGCTTCATCACTTCTGGGATCGGCCTTATATGCAATGCCACTGATGGATTTTCTTCGGCCATTAACCCAGACCTCATTCAGAACACTGATATTGCCATCAGGGCGCAAAGTGTAGGTGGCCCTTGTGTCAACACCACCTTTTGGTTGGAAGAATGAAGGAAATAAAGCAGTTTCATACCATCTTCCCATGTACTTCTCCACGTTTAGGCCTCTTACCACTTCTTGATGGGATGCCATTGATTTGCAGATTAAGAGTGAAAAAAGGGCTAAGAGAACGGGAGACATTTTGTTATGAAATGGAATTGTTTCTTGAATATTTCTTGTAGGTATAGCTTGAGGAAGAAAGCAAAGCAAGGTTCAACAAGTATATATATATATGGCGTGGAGACGTGGAAAATAAGGAAGGATGGTCTCCTTAAGTGCGTACCTGTTTCACTACGAGTGGCAATTGCAATCGTTTAGTAAATAGATCTAAATGCTTGTGATTCAAATGGATAAAGATTATCCATCCACTAAGGAAACTTTTTCCTAAACATCTACTAGCTGGTTTCACTATTTCACTCTGTGTGTGTGTGTGTGTGTTGGTATTCAATTTTTCAGTTAAATGCACAGGTTACAAGGAGAGAATATGGTAAGAGTTATTAGTATTTGATTAATACTCATGAATTCAACATTATTGATAGCAATTAAAGATTTTCAATTATAAAAGAATTACTATAACCTATGCCTCTAATTTAAATACCTATAATTCCTACATTATTGAGCATATTGTTACTAGTATAACTAATGCTTTTGACTAACTATTATCACTTGTATATGTGTGTGGACTACGAGAGAGAAAATACTTATGGGCTACCAATGCTACAGAAGTCTGACAGCTATAAGTAACAAGAGAAAAATAACATATTTTCTATATATTCCTATCTCATATTTTAGCAAGAAAATTCGGTATTAATAGAGCTATACTCTCTTAGTTATATAGACTAAAGAGAATAACAGCAAATGTGACTGAACTGCTGTATCCTAAGATGATAAGTTGGACATCTTGCTACACCGTAATTTATTTTTCTGCAGACGATTGAATCATTTTAAAAAAAACAAGATATCTGTTCTTCAAACCACCGCATTTGTGCACTCTTATATCTTTATTATTATTGTTGTTTTATTATTCCTATATAGTATTAACTCTTTTTATTCTAGCGGAACAACAGTGTGTATGTATGTGTATATAAATATACATATACAGGTACATATTCTTGGTTGGGCAATTCAATCTTGCTGTTAACCTTTTGGCCATAATCCACCAAGGAAACTATTAGCTGGTTTCAATATTTTTCTTGGGGTCTATCTACGTCTCCAAAAAAAAAAAGAATATATATTGCAAGTAAAATCAATAAAGAGTAGTTTGTTTATCATTATTCGATGAATTGCAAAGAATCTCCATTGACAATCATACCACAGCGACTGTTACTTGTAGTCTGGAACATTCGGACAAGAAGCAAGAGGAGAAAGAAGGATAATGATAAAGACGGGTTTGTAAAAAAGGGCTCTTTGCCACACAACTATCTCTGTTGGAGAAATTACAGAGTCAAGAAACTAGAGGTATAACAAGACCATCATAATTAAGATTTTGCTCAGAATTGTCAAAGTTTTATTAATTTAGTATATAGCTTCACGAATATATGCAAAGTAGCAGGGTTATATTCTGAGCTTGTAAATAGTTTAGATTCTATCAATTGTTTGTCATCGATATCTCTGCAAACTATTCTAAATATTACAGGTTTTAGGAGATGGAAACTTATATCCGTTTATGGCTTTCTTGTTAGATGCTTTTTTGCTTCCACCTAGCAGTGAAAGGATTTCAGAGAAGAAAATTGGTGCATTTTTAATTAGGAAAGATGGTCACATTATTAATTTACATTTATATGTGTGTGTACGTATATAAGGATGATGCAACTTCTGACTCGGTGGAGACAGAAGCAACTAAAGGATGATAGATGTCGCAGACAAGAAGACTTGAATATGATGATGATAATGCAGCTGAGGATAATATAATTTGAATTGGAAAAAATAAATGACTTTTGCAACAAAAACAAATTATGTATATAGTATTATAAAATGCAATTTAACCATTGCACGGACCATTTTAGGTTCAAATCTTTACTTGCATGCAGACCATAAATAATCCAATGTTGAACGTTCTATCAATGGTTGAGATTGATAAATGTACTAACTATTCTTCCTAGTGCTTGTGTCAAAAGATAAGAGCTTATATGATAAATTTTTGTCATGGTCAAGAGCCAATAAAAAAGTTTCACGCGAATATATAAAAATTTCACTTGATAATTCACATGCTAAGTGGGGTTCACTTGGCAAGTTAAATGGAATCGTGTTAAAAGCAGAGTTAAATTTTTTAATTAATAGAAATTTTAAAGGGAAGGAATAGAGATGAATGTAACAAACGACACGACCAAAAACCACTATGTGGTGGATGCATAAATCATATTAAATCAATCTTGATGCACAACACATGACAATTCCATAAATTGAACAACTTTCTTATTTGCAAATATAGGTTTTTTTAAAAAAAATTTATTTGCTATTGTAGGTTATCACTTCTTATGTAAATTAAGCTTACTCTAAATGTTGTCCAAAAATGCATTCATGTCTAGAGCACTTTTAGCTTGCCTACTTTGTTTCCTTTGACCTACAAAAATTAGCGTCACTCATCAAAACAATAATATATGAGACGTTTATTAGCAACAGTGAAAGCAAACAAAATTGACCAACCCCCCTATGTATAGAATTCAGCATATGCTAATACCTCTGCTCTTCTTATACGTAATATCCATTCGACTTTCCCTGAATACCACACAATAAGAACTTGGTAATTTCCCCAACTCCAGATCATGACAAAGTTCAAAGTTTGAGTACACTCATAAAATGATCTCAAAATTAAATAGTTTCAAGGGGGCGTGATGTGTAGAAATGATTTGAAACCTCTGGGCACATATGTAATCGTGTAGAACATGTGGGATTTCGTCTATAACTTGAAAAAGTAATGAACTATATGTAAACTTATCATGCAGGACAGAAGCAATTTTAACCGTAAAACTGGTATCATTCATTGTAGCAATGTACTCTACCATAAATATTACTACCACATTAATTTGCTTACAACTGTTTCAATGGTTATGAATTTGTCTGTTGTCAGTTGTTGCCGTATATGAAGGTGTTGGAAACCAGCCAGACTTTCCTCGAATTTAGGAGGACAAAACACAGGACCGTGGCAGTAATAAAGGGGAAAATATTGCAAAACCAGGGCTTTTTTTCTTTTTTTTTTTTGACGTTTGAATGGATTCAAAGACCAGAAATTAACGCGACAAATGTGTGGGAGCTAGTGACCTTAAATATGTGCCTAGTTTTCATCTCTCAAATTTCTGAAGCTCCCCTTTTCCCCATTCCTTCCCTTTGGGAGTTTCGGTATCATTTTTTTCTCCTTCGGGAAATGATTGTTTCTTCCATCTGAAGCTCAGAATTCAAGTAAATTTTCGCACAATCTTTCTTTTTCTTTCCTTCCTTTTTGTTGCATGTTGTTTTCTCTTTGATCTTTGACATTAATAATAGAAATGTTCTTTGATTTATTTGTCACGTTCATCGTTTTTGTCGAATGTTAATATTACTTGAACATAGGACCAATGCGATGTGAATTTACTGTTGTCCTCGAAATCCCTGTTTTGTGGACACTGTTTATCTTGATTTAGCCATCTTACGTTATGCAAATATTTAATGCAACTCCAAAACCATAAGTAGAAGAAAGGGGGCGTTTAAATTTTCTTGATCTTTATTGTTCTGGAGAGACAGAAATTAATACTGTTATCTTCTAAATCAAAAGGAAACATCCATGAAATGTTTTGGCAACACGCATTCGACATTTAAAAAATAATTGCAACAGAGTCGGCCATTATCTGAACCGGGAGAAAATCAGAACATAGTTAAATAAGGAAAAAGGCTAAAGCAGGATCAAATCTGAAGGCAATTTGGTTTCACAACTTCTGGTAAATTCATCTTTGAAAGCCAGTATTCTGTTTTCCAAAGTTTTTGCTGGTACATAAATCTGTGCTTGTACGTGTTTCTGTGTCTGTTCTGCATGCCCGTGCGAAAATCTGATAGTTTGCCATTTATGAAATCAACCAGGCTGACAGGATTGGAAGAAAATGATCAGGCAACTGTTATTGTCTTTCTTGTTGATCCAAACCACTCTAGTGGCTGCCAGAGGCAGGGGAAGACGCCACCCTGCTGTTGTTCCCCCTCCTGCAAAAAAGTGGCTAACTCTAAATGGTAATGTATTATAACATTGAGTTGTATTCAATTTCCTGCTTAAAGGAAGCGAATGATCTCAATGCTTTAGTCCAATTATAAGTTTGTATGCCCTTTTCTGATTTGACTCTTTGCAGGAGGTGAGCCTGTGGTAGTAGCCAGGGGTGGATTCTCTGGAATTGCACCAGAGTCCAGTTTACCCGCTTATTCTACGGCACAGCAGACGAGCTTGGCTAGCACGATCTTACTCTGTGATCTCCAACTTACAAAGGATGCACAGGGCTTTTGCCAGTCTAGTCTGAACCTTCAAAATGCAACAACTATTGCTACAGCTTTTCCAGACTTGAAACCAAGAACCTACAACATAAACGGAAAGAATGTGGAAGGATTCTATGGGGTGGATTTTTTGGCAGATGATCTACTCAAAAACGTTTTCTGTAAGTTGTCAGACGGTTATACAGAGCTTCAGTTTCCTTTCTCAGTTTGTAGAGTACTATCATCTGGTTACAATTAAGAACAGAGAAAGTTACAAGAAGGGTTGAACTCAAACGCATTAGAAGATTAGGAAGCAATGCTAGTGCCCTTTCAAACAGTAGAAAATAATGAATTCCATGCTACTGCATAGTTTCTTTTGCTATCCTTCTTCATTCTCCTTCTGTTCTCTCTTAGAAAGCTGCATTTCGTATTGTTTAATCTGCACAAAGAAGTAATTTCTTGAGTTAGTAATGCTCTTCTGCTTAACAATTAAGTTGCTACCAGATAGACACAAAGATTGTGAATTGCCATTGAATTGATCTAACTCACATGCTTTCTCTGGCAGTGGTGCAAAGCATTTACTCAAGATCCCCTGGTATGGATGGTTCATACCCTCTGTTGACACCCTATGATGTTGTGGGCATGCAAGGTCCTCCTCCAGTACTATGGATGAACGTCGAGGTCCTTTCCTTGCTCTTTTATTTTCATTTAACTGACACTAATTAATGGTAATTTAACACAAGCAGAATTCAAAATACACCAAGAATCAATCACGAATTTTAGAGGAGTCGTCCATAAATTTTTGGGATTTCTTTGTTTTTCACAATTTGGATTTGATGTTGTTGCAATTTTGTGCTGCAGTATCCTAGTTTCTACGACGGACTGAAACTCAGCGCATCAGCATTTATTATAGATACCATGAGAGACTTGAATCCTGCATACATTTCATCACCAGAGATTGGATTCTTGAAGGGCTTAGTAGGAAAGGTGAACCCGGCAAAGCTCATTTTTAAGATTCCGGACATAAACGAAGTTGAACCTACAACGAAGAAGACATATGTTACACTGCTGTCAGACATAAATATGATCAAGACATTTGCATCCGGGATTATTCTTCCAAAAGAAAGCATATGGCCCGTAGATAGTGGAAGGCTATTGCTGCCTGCTACGAGTTCTGTATCTGATTTCCACAAAGCAGGTGTTGAAGTGTATGCTTCTGGCTTTGCAAATGATGACTACTTAAGTTATAATTATAGCTATGATCCAACCAAGGAGTATCTGCAGTTTATAGACAATTCTCAGTTTTCGGTTGACGGGGTAATTACGGATTTCCCTGCCACCGCATCAGAGTCCATTGGTGAGATTATGCTTTTTCTCTCCTCCATTCCTATAATATATTTCTCAATGAGTCAAAAGGAAGAGTACTGTAAAACCTATCAAAAAGTCAAACTGACTGAAACTGTCTCAAAATTTTACATTAGCTTTCTTCCTTGGTTTTACATGATCTAGTTCTGACCTGAGAACTGCTCATGTTGCAGCATGCCTAGCCCAGAACAAGAATGCTCCCAAAATTGTAAAAGGTAAGACTTTGTATCGTTTCATAGTGTTACACTTTGTATCGTTTCATAGTCTTGGAAAACAAAATTATGCAATCTATTGCTACATGGAATAACTCGTTGTCTTCTTGCATTAAAGCACTGATAATATCTGACGACGGAGCAAGTGGAGATTACCCTGGGTCGACTGATCTTGCATACCAGAAAGCCATAGATGATGGAACCGAGATAATCGATTGTTCTGTTCAACTGTCCAAGGATGGAACCGCCTTCTGCTTGCCTTCTGCTGATCTTATAGGGACAACCACTGCAGCATCTCTTTTCATGGACCGATCTACCAGGATACCTGAAATTCAAGATAAGAATGGAATATTCTCCTTTGATCTCACTTGGACTGAAATTCAATCACTCAAACGTAAGCAAAACGCTTTATTTAATAGTAAAATGGTTATAACACCTTTTCAAGCTTTTGACATATGATGCTTTTCTCCCTTTTCAGCTCAACTTGCAAGCGTTTTTGATGGCCCTCTTGCTCGAAACCCTGCAAACAAGAATGCAGGAAAGTTCGTTACTCTTAATGAATTCTTGGATCTTGCTAAGAAAAGGGCAGTTACAGGAGTTCTAATTAACATTGAAGTAAGATTCACTTCACTTCAAACTCTTTCATGGACTCCATTTGTCAAGATATATTTTGACTTCCGGGTTCCTTGTAAAACTTTTACATATCCCACGTCTCATGTAACATCATGATTATACTCTTCAACCGTGCACAAGTTAATTAACACTTGATCTTTTAATCAGAATGCTGCCTATCTAGCATCAAACAAGGGTCTTGACATTGTTGGTGCTGTCACCACTGCCTTGAGCAACGCCACATTGGATAAGCAATCTACTCAGAAAGTTTTGATTCAGTCAGATGACAGTTCAGTGCTTTCGAAGTTCCAGGACATCAAGACTTACCTAAGAGTCTTGGCCATCGACAAAGATATAAGTGGTTCAACCCAAGAAACAGCACAGGAAGTCAAAAAATATGCTGATGCTGTTAAAGTGTTCAGAAATTCTATTGTTCTGGACTATCCAAACCCCGTCTTCATGTCCTTGAATTACAGCAACCTTGTTGAAGTCATGCATGCTGCCAACATCTCGGTGTATGTGGGAATTCTGAGAAATGAGTTCCAAAACTTTTTATTTGATTACTACGCTGATCCTTATGTCGAACTCGCCACTCTTACTCAGAAAGGAGTGGATGGAATCGTAACTGACTACCCTGCCACAGCAAATGCATACATGAGTAAGCATTTTTATTTATCAATTTACATGAGCAAGTTTTACTACCACTTCAGCATTTTTAGGAATTTATCAAGGCCACCATATGGTTTCTTTTCTTCTATTTTTTGGCCTAACCTGGAAATCATCTCTATCATGATACATCTATTACTGAAGTATGGAAGAGAAATTTCCTCTGATCTCTACAATGAAATTAAATGAGCAACCAGAAGAACTGTTTTGAGGGGAAAAAATGTTTGTTGAATTTTCATGGAGAATTGTTAGAAATAGAGACATTACCACTAGCCAGACAACGAAAAAAAATAAAACAATGACCACTCTATGACAAATACGTGATTGCAGCACTACAGAAGAGCTCTAGATGAGCATAAAGAAGACACATGTTATTATTTTCTTCAACACAATACATGCCTAGCTTACAAACGGTAACTTGCTGTCCTTTGCTGCTGCAGGGTCCCCATGTTCCAATCCAAATGCCAATCTTCCATATACAATACTACCCATCAATCCAGGTGACATGTTTAACAATCTGGTTACAGCAAAACCTCCAGAGGCTGCACCCGCTGTACCTCTCCTTCAAAATGCAGATGTCGATGATCCTGCACTGCCTCCTGTAGCCAAGATTTCAGCTCCCCCACCCGCATCCCCTTCTGAATCTGGCTCTAACTCTCTTCCTGCTCCAGCACCCAAAAAATCAAGAAGCACGAAAACTGCTAGCAACACAGGTCTCATGGTTGCAGCAATGGTTGCAGTACTTACCATTCTCAGCTATAATAGCAAAGTTTATTAATAGGCATATCCACATTTACAAACACCAGTGTTCACCCTGTCACCGGGAAATATTGCAGGTTTTTTTTTTAGGTGGATGTATTAGTCCTGTTTGCTAAACGTTTTAGTAGGAATTTTTCGTGCTAATGATCATTGATTCCACTGACAAGAATAAGTTGCAGATTCTGACTTATTTGTTACTATATTGGTGCTCAACTGTAGAAGCTAATACTGAAGATTCAAGTAATTTGTTACTGGTAATTAATTTAACCAGAAATTTTTCTTCCCCCAAAAAAAAAAAAAGAAATTTTGGAGCGTTTAAGCTGGTAACCTGGAAATCAAAGGCAAGTTAGATATCTTGATTAAAAGCATATTCTAATTCATGGAGTAATTTTTATCCTCAGACTCTGCTACAATCTTCTTGCGACGCTCAAGTTAGCCAGCAATTAATTACAAAATATCAGTCTAAAGAATGCAGTTTTGCAGAACAGACAAGTAACTACAGAAAATTAATACCTTCCAGTAGTATTAAATTTCTTTTCACATCATATTTTTGGCAATCCTCGATGCCAACGGTTTCCATCTGGCAAAACTTTAATCCTTAAGAATACACAAATTGCAATCAAAAGCCACAAAGTATTGTAAACTAAATCGTAAAAGAACATATATTCCGTCAACAGATTTTCTAACCAAAAGACAGAAAATGGGGATAAAAGGAAAAAAGCAATTTTGCTTGCTTCTGTTTCAAAAGGAAGGTTCCCAGCTACAGATCCAGAATATAGCTGAAAATTGAACGAAAAGAATAAGAAAAATTCTATGAGGTTGTGGGTTCATTATTAAAGCTTGAAGAGTGAAAAAAGGAGGCTCAGATTGGAGTCTGACATCAAGACAGGCTAAAACCGCCATGGCTGCAAACAACAGTTGCCGCATGAGAGAGATCAGATAAAGAACCCAAAAGGAAAAATGAACCAAAAGTGCCCAATTTTCCTTTTGAGCCCTCTGCATATCCCTCACAGACCCTCCAGAGTTCACCAAGCCAAGCTACGGAAAAGCTCAAAATCTTGATTTCTATTTAGTTTCGTATTGATAACAAACAAAAAAAAAATCATCACAGCCTCAGATAAGCAGTTGGGAAAGAGGAGGAAAGGGAATGAAACCATGATACCACCAGTCTCTCTCTATCCATCCATCTATATATACATATATACATATATTTGTGTATACACTGTTTGTATGTGTGTATGTTTGGATTTGAAGGGTGGTTTTTTTTTCCTTCATTTTTAGTTGAAATCATTGGCTGATTTACAGAGAGGGGTAACCACCCTTGACAAACTCCATGCCTCTCTGAGTTTAGCCTCATTCTTAAACTAATAATGAGATGCTGATTCTAGGGTCTGCTCTCTTGCTTCAATGCCAACTTTATAGTAGTGTCTCCGCGGGCTACAGAGTCCGTCCTGTTATGTCCTTTCCAACCCTTTGTCTTGGAGGACACAGACGGTAATTCAGTCATCATGAAAACTTAAAAAGGAAAGAAAAGAAAATTAAAAATAAATAGTCTCGACCTCAATGAAAACCCTAAAAATGGAGGCTCAGATTCGCCTTTGATCGGACAAATTGGTAAAAATTGCTAAAACCACCAATAGACCATGGCTGCAAAGCAACAGTTGCCATTTTTTTTTGCCAGAAACTCAACAAAATTTGACCATCTGAGCTGTGCCCTGCCAAGTTATGGTATTAGCTCTTTTCAAAGTCTGAGACTTCTTTCCAAGTCCACAAACCTATTCATCACAGCCTCGTCCGTATCGAACTACTGAGAGAGAGAGAGAGAGACGTAAACAATAGCTAAAATGTTCAAGGACCATTTTGCAGCCTGCATTTTCCGAAGGGCGGTTGTGAAAATAGGAGCTTCATTGCTTTTTTTGAGATCATCGGCGGAGATCCGCGGGAAAGAGAGGGGCAACCACCCTCAGGAACTCCATTTACCTCTCTTCCGGCGAGATTGGTCTCCGCCTCAGTCTTAAACTAATGAGATTTTTGCCTTTTTTTTGAGATCCGGTATGCTTGTTTCTTTTATAGCACTAGTTTCAGGCCTTTCGTGGGCCTTTGCTCATTTCACCGATGAAGCCCTAAACAAATTATACCATTATAACCCAGCAAATGAAGCCCAAGTATCTGCCAAATGAAAGCCTAAAGTTTGTAACTAATTAAATTAAATATTATACATATAATTAATTATAATTATATAAATGTTATAATATAAATATATAATTATAATTATATAATATATAAATATTAATTGTACTAATATTTTATATAAATATAATGCATATTAATATTAGATATAGTTATTATTATATTTAAAATAATAAATGTAGTTATAATTATATAATTTATTAATATTATATACATGTATATATTATAATTATATGCACATATAATATACATTTATAAATATACATATATATTATAAATATATTATTATATAATATTAATAAATTTATAATATATATTATATAATTATAATTATATTTAACTAAATAATTATAATATATATTTATATATTCTACTGATATTATAATAAAATATTATAATTATAAAATATTATATATATGTATATATTGTATTATAAATATAAATATATAATATGTATAATATATATAAATATTAATTATACTAAATATTATGTAATTATAAGATTTTGGAATCACACTTAATTTTTGGATAAAACCCACCCTTTTACTAAGGAATAGAGAGATGCCAAATTTTTAGAAATCATTCCAAAATTTCAATTCCCATACCAGTGAACCAAACACCAATTATGGAGTTTATTCCTTTACTTCATTCCGATACCCTTTTACCAAACGCCCTCTAAGATGCAATTTGGGGTTTGAGGTCCTCGAGGAGGAAACAAAAGAACAGGTTAATTAGTTATGAGAGAAAAAAATTTATTCTTTTTCTTTTTGAGAGGTTCTGAACCAAGTAAAATGATTTGACCTCGTTGGTTATTTCGAGATTAAGGATTCCTTTGATAAAACTGAAGTCTGAAATTTGAAATTTGAAATCTAAATCTATTAAATTATTAAATTGTTAAATACTAAATCTGATACATTTGAATGCATATCGTATTAAATAATAAGTTGTCATCACTTATTTTTTAAAAAAAATTATTATCACTTATTTTTTAAAGCAAATTTTGCCTAGAAAATTCAATGTCACTTAATTAATTCAGATATTCAATTTTTAATTATCAAACGAGTTTGAACATATTAAAATCTGAATTCATTAAAATAAAATATTGAATTGAATTATCAAATAGGACCTAAGTTCTCTTAAATTAATCAAACTATTGCTCCTCTTGTTCTTTATTATAATTTTGGCCTTACTTACAATAAGAAGAAAGATCCAACACTATTTAAGTTGCTAATCCGTCCATTTAAAGGTTTATGGGCCAATTCTAGTGTTTTCCACTTCCATGGAGAGCCGGATGAATTTTGGCATTATTTTTTTTTTCTTGTAAGTTACAGAAATAGAAATACACCGCCTCGGAATGAAAATCAAAACAAATAGTAAGTACAAAAATTGAACTTTCATTATGCTGAAAAGTTGTTCTTCATCGTCTTGAGCAACTTTCTCTTAATTGCGTGTAAGAAGTGAAACGTCGAGGAACATTTTGGATGTTTTGTGTTTTTGCTGCAGGGCTTCTTGGTGGTAGGTATTGATTCTTTTTCTTTTTCAATTTTTTCTTTTTGATAAATTACTGATTCGATTGACATTGTACTCGATAAAGCCAAATTAATAGCTCATAGACGTGAGAAAGACAACTATGTTTATTTCCCCTTATTCTTATCTCTTTTTTTTGTCAGCAACGATACATTTGTATAACCTATTCTATCATAATCTAGGGGGAAGGAAAGCCTAAAGAGGCTGTGATAAGGAGCTAATGGGTATACAGACTCAACTAGATCAAGAGAATACTATGACATAACGCTTAGATTTTTTTCACTGCAGGTGAAGATTCAGCTCAAGGAGAAACTTAAGTCCCTCCCAGGTGGCTGTATATAATTTAGTTGTCTTTTTTTTTTTTTTGCAACCGCATCTAATAACATGACCAGAAAATTAGTAGTATATCTAGCTGATATAAAGCTTCGGAAATGAAAACAGAATTTTGACACATAATACCATAACGAGGAAACTGTACAAGAAAACAGAGCAAATAAGGGAAAAATAAAATCAGCAAAGTAAAGAAAAAAGAAAAAGGAGGCTCAGATTTGCCTTTAATCAGACAGAAAATGGCTCAGCCCGCCATGGCTGCAAAAATCAGTAGTAGTACTTGTGATTCTTGCCCAGCCAAAATACGGGCTTAGCTCAAAAATCTGACTTGCATTTGACGCAGGATTAAATCATCACAGCCTTTGATTTTGGGGGTTTTGAGGGCTTAAGAAGCTGGAAATGGAAACAGCAGTAGAATGATTGCGCTCTTTGGGATGCAGCATAAAGGGTTGTTTGGTGGGTAGCGATGAAATCACCGGCGGCGTAATTGCAGAGAGGGGCAACAACCCTCCACAAAACTCCCTACCTCCCCCACAATTACACTGCCTCATTCTAGGGGTCCTCATTCTATCGACGCCTCTCGATCTGAAAAAGCTGATAAAGCATGTAGAGACCAAGGCTAGTTTGTGAGTTTAGGATAGAAAGGAAAAGAAAGAAAACTCTAATGAGGACTGAGGTGAGAAGCGAGCTTGTTGAATATGGATTCTCAACAACAAAAAGAATCGAACTTAGTTGAGGCTCAGATCCGTCGTATCAGTAAGGCAATGAGGAAGTAAACCGCCATGGCTGCAAAAACCGGTTGCATGTCGGAGAGAACCCAAATCAGATTCTCCTTCTTCTGCCATCCGGGTTGCCCAACCAAGATACGGGCCACTTTGTCTCAGTGCCAAAATTTCATTTGCTCAGAGAAATTATCATCATGGCCTCAAATTCAGTCCTCCGTGATCTTTCTTTCTTTTCTTTTTTTTTTTTTTTTTTTTTTTGGGAGTGTTTGGAAGAGCATGTGATGAATATTGTGGATTGATGATGAGGAACCAGAAACAGACCTCGCACTTCAATTCGTCCATGGATCCATGACTAGAAAGCATCTTCAGTTTCTGCAGCTGAAGGGTTGTTGGCTTTGTGGAGACTTGGGTGCAAAAAACAGAAGAAAATCACTGGCTCAGGAGAGGGGCAACCACCCTTAAGAAAATCCCATCTCTTTCTACAGCCTCATTTCTTTGCTCTGAGTCTGAGGACAAGTTCTTTTGCCCATTTTTTGTTTTATACTTTTATGTTAGTCCTTAGTATTGTTTCCTAGTTACCTTTTCTGGCCTTCTTTTCACTAGCTTTCGCGTCTTTGACATAATAGTCCATGGTCCCTAGTTACCTTTTCTGGCCTTCTTTTCAGTTTTCACTAGTTTTCGCATCTTTGACATAGTAGTCCATGGCCAAGATTCTTGTCCAAATTGCCTGAAAATTTCACCAGTGAGTGCCTTTGACTGTTCAGTCCTCCAACTTTTCCATTGATTCCATTGAATTCACCTCTTTCGTTTAGTATAAAATAGAAAGAGGTTTAAAATAAAATTTATCGTGTCTAGAAGAAAAGTCCATGGGAATGCCCATTTCATTTTTTGGATTTACACATTGGATTTAATTTTGTTAATAATACAGTAACCATTGTTGAGAGAATTAATTAACCAAGTCTAATCACCATATACGGTGAAGAAACAAAAGATATATAACTACATAGCTTAACTAAACTTTCACGGCCAAGAACATGAAAGTGCTTGGCTTGGCCTTCGCTCAGCTCTTGATTATCATTTTTTTTTTTTTTGCTTATTTTTCAGTTGGCTTCCTTTTTTTTTTCCCTTTTTAATGAATGCCTACTGAAAATTATCCCTACAAAGGTCAGGGGTGCAATTGTCAGAAACTTAAGGGGATATTTTTGAAATTATCTCTAAGCCCAGTTGGTTTTTTTTTTTTTTTTTTTGGTGGGTAGAACTAAGCCCAGTTGGTGCAATTGAATGCCGTCTACTACAAAGTACAGACAACCAAGGCAATAAAGAAACAAAAGAAGAAAAATACCTTTTGAAGGTTAACAGGAAATATCTCAGTTAAAATAAGAAATGTAACTTGAAACTGAAAAACAAAAAAGTTAAAAATTTGCTAATAAGCAGTAAATAGAAAAAATAGCAAAATGACAACTCTGTTTTGCATTAAAATCTTTGAGGGTTCGTATGTTGGGGTGAAGATTAACTTCAGATGCTAACCATCTCGTTTTTAAGTAGTTTTTTGGTCACAAGCAAAGCACCTTTACATCATAGAATCCGAGCCAAGAATCGGCAGAGAGCAAAACAAGGAAAATCAAAGGTGAAAACCAAATTATCCCTAGGGTACAAAAAAGTGAGTAATCACATATTTCTTTCAAGAAATTAAGCGGAATAAAAAAAAGTATGAGGCTCAGATCTGCTATAACAGTTGGACAAGGAGAAAGTGAACAGCCATGGCTGCAAAATCCGGTTGCATGAACGGAAAAACCATATCAGCTTTTTCCCAATTCTGCCTTCCGGGTTGCCCAACCAAGATACAGGCCACTTTTTCTCAATGCCCCAAAATTCATTGCCCAGAGAAATCATCAGTCATCACAGCCTCAAATTCAATCCCATTTTTCTTTTCTTGGTTGGCTTAGCGCGTTAATCCTCAAGGCTAAATATACAGAAACAGAAAGACGACAGACATTAATCCTCAACATACGAAATATGTGAAAGCAGAAAGGTCATGCAATCCATTACTTCCGTTGGAGTATCCTCCAGTAGAAGGGCTGTTGGTATCGTGCGGGGACTGGAAAAGAAAATCATTGGCTCTGCAGAGAGGAGCAACCACCCTCACGAAAATCCCATCTCTCTGACCAGCCTCATTTTCTCCTCTGCTCTAAGCTCTGAGTTGACGAGAATTAGACAGGTTTTTGTCTATCAAGTCCTCTTTTATGTTACGACATGCTAGGAGTCAAGGCGTAGTTACTTTTGACCGTTCTGTTGATCATCCTTTTCCGGGTTTTTTTTTATAAATTATTTATTTGTATTGGGTTGTTTATTGACAACTTTTACACAGGGATAAAAGCGATACTGGACCAAGTAACTCAATTCAAATTTACGAATTACTTGCTTAAGAGTTTGACTCGAGTTTGCTTTCACCAAATTCGAGATCGAATTCAAGCTACTCGTTTAAGGTTGGGTTGAGTTCGAGTTCTAAATTCTTGTAATTAAAGGCTCGACGAGTTTAATTAAATTTTTTTTTAATAATATATATATTTTAAAATTTTTATGTTGTTGTTGTGAAATATTGCATATTAATTTTTATTAGGTGAGTCCGATTAGATTTGAATAGGCTCGATTGAACTTGATTATAGTCATTAAATTTAATTAAATTCAAGTTCGAGTAAAATAAACTAAAATTGAACTTGATTTCAAGTTCGAGTTCAATCTCAACTTTTAAAAGTTTGACGAGCACGAACTCAATTATTTTATCTCAAGTCAAGCGCAGTAGTGGCCCGACTCAATTGCACCCTTGCTAGTCATTTTTAGGACTTGCACGTTAGATTTCATTTCCGAGAACCACTCCTGGTACAATTCCATTATAAAAATTTTAGGGAAAATTATAGTTTGCTCCCTAAACTTGATGCCTTTTAACACTTTATTCCCTCAACTTTAAATATATACACTTTACCCCCTATATTGATTATTTGAATATTAATGATCAACTTTCCATCTAAATTTTTAATAAAAGACATTAATGCCAGAGCAGTTGGATGGTGCTAGCTAGAATATATAGCACTTTAATAGGAAAAAAAAACACTACATCATGTGATACTAAAAAAATTAAAGAATAAAAGATGATGAAATTCAAAATAAAAATTGTATTGTAGAGTAAAAAAAATTTAGAAAATCCTCAAAATTATATGTTGTGTTGCTTCTCTTTTTCCTTTAAATTATAAACAAATTATCTTTGATAAATTTCGATTATCTTGCAGCTCTCACAAGATTTTACAAGTCAATAAGATGTGAATTGCTTTTCCTATGTCACATTTGCATCTTACCTTACATTTTGGTTGAGTTCTACATTATTTAGGAAATAATTGAGATTTTTAAAATACATTTCCACTACATGTTTATTTATGTCAATCAATATTTTATCCCTAATAAATTATACAAAAAATTTTGCAATAAAAAAATTTAATGCATTGGTCAATTTTATTAAGCAAAAATAAGCACTAATATCAGTATTAAGATAAAACACTTTGAATTGGTGTGGTTGTGTTTAAACCAATTTAACAATTGTTGAAAAATAGTTATTTATTAGGTTATAATTGTTATGTGTTCAAGAATTAGCCAATGATATTTTGGTCTTGTAAAATATAACTTCACCTTAACCATATTAATAATACTCCCTCCCTTTTTTTATAACTGACGTTTAAGATTTTGCACACCAATTAAGAAAAGTTTTTCATTGCTTAAATCTATACACTACTTTCCTTTTGTACCCTCATTAATTGTCCAATTCACCCATATTTTCTCTCACTAGAGTACTAAATGGTGCTGTTTTACTAGGCCAAAAGTAGTAATTAAGAACCCTGTATTGAAAAAGAGAGATAAAAGGGTAAAATTGTGAAAAAATAATTAATACTGTATGGGGATAATAAAACGACAGATAAAAGTACACTAGAACAAATTTCTTAAACGTCAGTTATAAAAAAAAGGAGGGAGTATAACTTTAAGGGGTAAAGTGAATATATTTGGAATTTAGGGAGCAAAATATTACTTAGAGTCTAGTATAGAGGAACATAGTGTAAGTAACCCAAAATTTTTTTACCAAGTCTAAATTCACTATCAAAATTTAAAACATCTGAGTATTATGTATCAAAGATTTTCTCGGTAATAACGAAAAGGCAGCGTAATAAATCGCGGGAAACTCGTAAAGAAATAAAGACAAGGAAAAACGTTGGCCGAGGCGTTTTGCTAAATTGTTTGGGAAGCGTGATAGACTACTTGCAAATTAATGTCTTAAATGTTTTGCATCTTGTAAGCGAGGACAATTGGAACGTTACGAAATTTAAAACATGGAAAAATTATTATAATTTTCAAAGGGACAATAAATTTGTTAAAATTTCTACAACTTATTAGTTTTACATGCATAAATTTATAGTAATATATTTTTTAAAAAAATCATACATGTGTATGGAGATATGCTATATGAGTATAATACCAATTTTACTCAAAATATGACTTTTAGAGGTATCATACCATTTTTTTAAAAAAATTATATAGCGCATTTTTTTAAAATTTTTTGAAAATCCTTTAGTTACTAATAGTCAATGCAGAGAAGGGCTGAGATAAAAGGTTAATTCAGTGAGAAGAAAATACTTAGTTTATACTTCATAGACCTTAATAGCTAGTTTGGGAGGAAGGAAATGAATAGAAAAGAAAGACTTTGTAAGGATTATAAATTCTTTCCATCGTTTGAGAGCCAAAAAGAGAAGGAAAAGAAAGGATTTGGACTTCCTTCACTTCTCTTTGTGTATTGGAAAACTTTCCGCCCAAAGTTGGGCGGAAAAGGATGGACGGTGCTTTAAGTGAATTTTTCAATATGACAATATTACCCTCAAAATCATGATACAAAAATTTTTAATTCCAGTTAAGTCCCTCAGCTTACTTGATTCACATTTATTTTCAAAAAGGGCAATTTTGTAAAATAACCTATTTGAGCATCTTTTCTTTTCATCTGTTTTCAACTCCCAAACAAAAGAAAACCACTTATCTTCTTTTATTTTTTAAAACTCCCAAACAACTTAGATAGAAACTTAAATCCTTTCCCATCCTTTCTTTTCTTTTCTATTCTAAACTCCCAAACTAGCTATAAGATATACATAAAGCTAAAAGGATTGTACAACGACTCTCTAATTTTTCTAAATTTTTTCGTAAAGTTTATACTTAAGATTCGTTACCTTTAGTAGGACTGAAATTTTTCAGAGGGATAGTCAAGTCATTTTAGGGACCAAGAGTTTTTTTTTTTTTTTTTTTTTTTTTGGGGGACAGTCAAGTAGGTGGTAAAGGAGGTTTATCTTATCTCTAGGCGGAGGAAGTTCCATTTCCCCAGGGGGGGTTTTCTGAAATGAACCCTAAATGCCTAAATTGCTAATCCCTTGGGGGAGTAGGGAAGATCCTTGGATTGAGGCCAGTGTAATTTGGGGCAGGGAGGTTGGGAGTTTTTGGGAATGGGTTGTTGCCCCTCTCTGCAATTACGCTGCTGCCGATGATTTCATTTCAATGCAAACAAACAACCCTGAACCCCTCTTGAGGTTTCTGAAATTATCCCTTTATACTACTCTGTACAGCTTCCATAGCAGATCGGCAATATATCTGATCAAAGCAACCGAAGGACCTGCGCTTAACTTCGACCATCCTTAGCCATCTGCCTTTCATTCTGGTTACCTCACTCTCCTCTCCAAATTTCACCACCACCACACGTTGCATATGATATGAAAGCCTTCTCGTCTTCTTTGCCCTTTTTATTTTTTCCTTCTCCTTCTCTTGAATCTCTGCCACCCACTTGCCGAGTCTTTGAACCATGGGGAGAATCTTTCGATTGAGGCAGTGTAATTTGGGGCAGGGAGGTTGGGAGTTTTTGGGAACGGGTTGTTGCCCCTCTCTGCAATTACGCTGCTGCCGATGATTTCAATGCTAAAAACAAACAACCCTTCATGATGCATGATGCTGCGAGAAAAAGGTCAGACATCTCTCATGATTTCACAGGCCAGTCCATCCTAAATTCTGTATCCCACTGGTAATTGGAGGCTTTGATGATATCTTCCTTTCTTAGATTGTGTCAGATTTGGAGCTAGCTCGTATCTTGGCTGGGCGAAAATCACGGAAGAGTGGTTTTTGCAGCCATGGCGGGCTTAGCCTTTTCTCTGATGATGATAAGGAGATCTGAGCCACCACCCCCCTTGCATATGATATTAAAGCCGCCTCGTCTTCTTCACCCTTTATTTTCCTGCTCCTCCTCTTGAACCTCTGCCATGGCGGGCTTAGCCTTTTCTCTGATGATGATAAGGAGATCTGAGCCACCACCCCCCTTGCATATGATATTAAAGCCGCCTCGTCTTCTTCACCCTTTATTTTCCTGCTCCTCCTCTTGAACCTCTGCCACCCACTTGCTGTATAGTGAAGAGTCTTCAAAGAGAGAATTTTGGGTTAAAGATTGATTTGTTATTGGCTGTCTTTCTGCGCAATTTCTCATACATTGGATACCGGTGAGTTTTTTTTTTCTTTTTTTAATTTTTGATACCCTAATGTGTCTCTGAAAATCATGGTGAAAGCCTCATTCATGGATATCTGATGGGTCAATGCGGTTTGACTCGGTAGACTCGGCCGCTCTTTTGAGTCCCGGAGTTGACTGAGCCGGAATTTTCCGAGTCTGAACGAGTTTCCACCGGGTCTACCTTCTCCAGGATATGGCGGAACGGAAGCTGAAGTTCTGACGACTCAGACTCGGCCGAGTCTTTGAACGCCCTTTGGATGAGGCAGTGTATTTTGGGGCAGGGAGGTTGGGAGTTTTGGGTGGGTTGTTGTCCCTCTCTGCAACTACGCTGCCGATGATTTCAATACAAGCAAACAGCCCCTGTTGATGCTTGCCAGATGTAGTACAAACTTCTCTAATGATTCCACAAAAACCCTAAATCCTAAATCCTTGTAATCAGAAGCTTCGATGATATCCGCCTCTTCCAAATTAAGTCAAATTCTGAGCTAGCTCGTATCTTGGCTCGGCAAAATCTCCCAATGGCGGTTTTTGCAGCCACGGCGGGCTTAGCCTTTTCTCTGATGATTATACAGCTCAGAAAGAAGAACGAATGAGGCAGCAGCAGAGGAGTACGGGATTTCTTTAAGGGTGGTTGCCCATCTCTGGTTTGCCTATGATTTCGCCATTGGTTACTAAAAAACCAACAGCCCTTCGAACAGAGCCAGGGAAATATATGTATATATATATGTACACAAACACACGTATGCATATCAACATGTGTGTGTGTGTGTGTGTTTAACAATAACAGGGAAGAAGCCCTCGTTGCGAGTTTTCTTTTTTTTCTTTTCTTTCTTTTTGGCGACGGTGTTATATGAGATGAAGGTGGTGGTGGAGGGATTCGGCGATTATGGAAAAGAGGCGGTGATGATATTTGTTGGGCATTATTTCTGAGCGAATCAAATCGGACATTGGAGACGAACCGACCCGTAACTTGGCTGGGCAAACTCAGCAGTTGGTCTCGTCTCATGCATGAGCAGCTGCAGATTTTGCAGCCATGGCGCGGTCAATGTCTCTGTCCGATTCATAAAAGAAATCTGAGCCTCATCTTTCTGTTGTTTTTTTCTTAAAAAAAGAAACATTTTTTAGTATATCATTTTGATACCCCTTTTGGTCCCTGATTGAAAAATATATATTTGAGTCCTCAATCCTTTTATGTTGATGTGTGTCTCAAGAATGTGTCAAGGCTACAAGCCAGGCCTTGTTATGGACCATTAGCTATCAAGTGTTTCAAAGAGCGCTTTCGAGGCCCGTCTCATGACGGAGCGTTTTGTTATTTATACAGTCTATTTACTTTCAAATTTGTACGGTTCGTATTTCTGTGAAAAATTTTAATTGTACTTTTAAAAATTTATATAGTATATAATCTCTCTACGATCAAGCGCGTCATTTTTTTTCTACAAAGAATGCCCATCTCTTATTTTACTAATTATGCCTAGAACAAACAAAAGAAAAGAGAAACATCCGTTTGGACAGTTATTTTTCGCCGAAAATTTGTATCGTTTTTTGTGATCATATTTTTTTTATTATCTTTTTTTTTTCACATACATCAAATCGTTATAGTAATTTTTTTACAAAAAATTTAAAAAAATGCAACAATCCAAACAAGGCCTTAAGATCGTAATCTAATGGGTCTTTTTTTTAAAAATTATATAAATAAAATGATTCGAATTTGAAATTTCTCATTTAATATTTTTTACATTCAAACCATTCAATCTATTCTTCCCTTCCAATCCATCTGGGTAATGTGTTACTTGAGCTTTCAATTATTGTCAATTTTTATTTTATTATTTTAAAGAAAAATTAAGAAAATAGACTGACATAATTACATCACAATTCAAAACAGACTATAACCAAAGAAAAGAAAAAGGTAAATAACTAAAATGTTTAAAAAAAATTCGCCACGGACAAATGTTACGGCAGTCAAAACGCTGTTCATAGTAAACTGCGCGAATGGGTTTTTCCCGGAAGGGTTTGAGAAAAGGCTCTCTTGCCTGATTACACGCTCGTCTTAGCAGTGCTTGACTACTTTCTACTTGCTTTTTGGGCCAACATCTTTGGTATGGTCGATGCCTCGATGGGGATGCCCATTTCATTTATGGACTTGCGCAGGGGATTTAATTCCATTAATAGTACAATAACTGTGAACAAATCAATCAACCAAGTCTAATTCGTATAAAGTGAGAAAATAATATTTTATACTTTTATTGTTCTACTTTGATAGTGCTGTTTTCCTTTTTTATCCATCCCAAATTATAGTCCATCTACACCTTCCAATTGAATACTCTAGTTAACTTTTAATTTATTTAAAATACTCTTTTTAATGTAAATTCATTATCAATAGATATGGCATATCTTATTTAATACAATCAAGTTTTCTACCAATAATTGTTTTGATATATGTGTGTGTATGTGTATATATCTTGAATGGTGCAAAATACCATCATTATTGCTCTTGTAATTAATGTAATAGTGATTAGTGATAATATTAATTGACGGGTATTTTAGAAAAAAATTAGGCTAGATTTACTTTTCCAACAAAGTTAACTTATTTTTTTTAAACTGTGTGAGGGAAAAAACGATACTATTAAAGTGGGATGCAAGGAGTAATTACATAGCTTAACTTTCTTAAGAACATGAAGGTACTCGATGTTGACCTTTTTTTTTTTTTTTTTTTTCTGTGGTCTATGGGAAATCAGCATATACTAGTGGCACATTGAATATGATTTTATTGATGACCCTTAAATTTGGTAACGCACAATTCAAATCATGACCAAAATTAGTTCTAAAAAATCTGCTCAATGGAAATATGGACACTACAAAGGGGGAGAGGTGGGTTGGATGGTAGAAGGGAGTGCAAGTGAGAGGTCCGTTTTGAGACCTTCCACTTACACTATAAAAAGAAAAAATGACACTAAAAAGAATTCCAAATTATTGTACTAAGAGATTTCCTTTCCATTAAGCAAGTAATTTTCATTTCTACTTTGTAAGGGTTAAGAGAAGGACAATCTGCTTACTTTGTGTCTCAGCAAGGAAGACAACCGAGAAGAAATTTGATCAGGGTCCTGGTCTTCTGCCAATAAAAATACTTCACATAAGATTGCAAAGTCCATTAATTTTACATTAAGTACAATCCAAATAAGATTATAGGGTCTTTATTAAGAACAATCCAAAGAAGTACAATCCCAGTAGCTGTTCTGCACCGGATGAAATTTCTCACAGACATTGGAAAGCCCCATCATCGTATATGTGACAATTCGTATGGCCTGCACTAATTTCATAGTACAGCATTGAATGGATTCTTCTACCTTTTGAGCAAACCAATTACTAACATTGAATGGATCGGATCGTTCTACTTTTGAGCAAACCAAAATCAAGCCTAGTTGGTGCAATTTCAATGCAGTCCTCCACAAAGTACAGACCATTTAGGCAATAAAACTATGCGTTAATTCATGGCACCGGTCACCGGTTTAGGGGGGCAAAGAAAAAAAGAAGAAATACCCTTGAAAGTAAACAGGAAATATCACTTTTGTGTGTTCCGTTAGAATAAGATAAAAGGTAAAATTTTACTAAGAAGCAGTAAAAAGGAAATCCCGAAAACAACATGAGAGTTTATATGATTGGCTGCAGAATAAAATGATATACTGACCATAGTATGTCTTTTAAGGAAGAAACTATTTTGTTTTGTTTAGTGCTTAGTCGGGCCTAATAAATTTTTTCCATCAAATGATGATGCATCATCCGTAATTAGTCGCTCACATTCATGTCCAACATTTTAATGACAGCAACCTTTGAATTTGAAAATGTTGGTTCTAGATTTGCATAATTAATTCTCTTTACAATAATTACTCGGATGAATTAACCATCATTTTGTTTTTCTAATTTGGCCATCTTTTGCCACTTAATTACTTTCCGTGGAGATTTTTGCAGATCCGCAGTGGCTTTTAGAGTGAACTTTTTGCATACGCTATAGTACTATACAACAATAGATGTTACTATTCATATTAATAATTAGAATCTCACTTTCGTTCCTTTTTTTTTCATCTTTTTTGGCCAAAATGGAGGGAAAAAATGAAGGCGAAGAAAGCAAATAAATTAAATGTCATTAGCTCCATCCAAAATCCAGAGGATTTTTCCAATCAGATAGAATCGTAATACCCAAAAAAATAAAGAACAATAATATAAATTTTAGAAATAATCGAAAAAAAAATAATTGAGGGCTCAGATTTGTTAGTTTTAACCAGACAGAGACATCGACCACGCCATGGCTGCAAATCACCAGTTGCATAGGAGACAATAATGATGTCCCAAATACCGTACCGGGTTTGCCCAGCCAAGATACGGGTCGGTTAATCTCGACTGCCCCGATTTGATTTGCTCAGAAAGGATGCCCAGAATTATCATCACAGCCCCTTTTCATTATAGACAACCTCCACCATCACCGTCACCGCCGTATCACAGTCCGGCGTCAACAGAAAAAAAAAAGAAAAAGAAAAAGAAAAAGCGCAAGAAGGGTATGAACCCTGTCAAGAACACACACACACACATACAAACACAGATATTGACATGTATAGATATATACATACATCTCTCTGTTTCTCTGTCTCTGTTGTTCTGTTTTAAAGGGCTGTTGGTTTTTCAGTAATCAATGGCGAAATCATAGGCAAAGCAGAGGGGGGCAACCACCCTTGAAGAAATCCCCTACTCCTCTGCTGCCTCATTCGTTCTTCCTCCTGAGCTTTCACGAAACCCTGGCGGTTGGGTCTTTGGCCCCTTTTATTTATAGTGCCCTGCCCTTGTTTTTTCGCCCTTCTTCAGTACTTTTTTTACCGTTACAACACCTGTACTACCATCTCATGGTGGGAATGGTAGAAGGGTATCATTGTAATTATACTTTCCTACTTTTTATTTTTCCGGGATACCATTTTGCACTTTTGCAGGTTGAATAGCTTTCTCTTAATTTTTATGACAGGAAGCACAGTAAAGAATGAACCTTTCCTTTGAATATACTTTCAGTATATGGAGCTAAAATAGCTCCTCCAAAATTACTCTTCTAGATCTCTTTAGTAATCTGCTGCAAATTGTAGTCACAATACTTGATACATTGAATTAAAATATGTTATGTTTGACTTTTTTGTTTTAAATTCTTTTGGCCAAGCTGATGTCGCTTAATAATGTGTCTGATCGCCAAGTCACAATTCACAAGAACTCATTTGAGTGGCACTAGAAATACTCCTGCTTGATTGTCCGGTTCACGGACGATTTGAGAATTTACCTTCACTCTTGACTCTACTAACTTCTTTATTTTCTTTTGGAAAAATTATACTAATCGTTCCTCACATATTAGCGATATGAAAATGTAGTCTCTCAAAATGAAAATGAGCATTTTTAATCCATAAAAAGAAAAATCAATTTTAGTTCTGGCTAACTTTTTCATTCGAATTCTTGATAGATCCAGTTATAGGAATATCACGTGACTAACTTTTTAAGGTTAACAAGGACAAGTGACTCAGGTTTTGACCAAAATGTAGAGGACTAAGTGCTTTCTTCTTCAACTATTCATTGAATCCCTAATTTTTTTTGAAGTTTTCATGGGAGAACCACCAACATGTGGAGACTTTATGGACGACTGAGAACCCAGAAAAAAAGTTCTATGGATATGCCTATTATGAAGTAAGTCTTTGCTTCAGAATAATTTATTTTCTTTTTTTTTTTGGAGAATCTGAGCTTCTAGGAGACAATAAGTGTTTCACCATGAATAGCATAATAATGGTGGAGGCGGCTGTGGGTACTTCAAATGGTATGAAACAAGCAGCTGTAAGAGGTGCGATAAACTGGTGAGGCACACGTGTAAGTTAACAAAGAAGGTGAAAGATTTGAAGAATGATGTGCAGGAAAGAAAGCGCAAAGAGTGCAGAATGAATTTGATGCTGTTTTTGGCCATTGTTATCGTAATCTATCAATGGCTTTGGAAAGAGCAATTTGGCACTGGTTGTATATGTTTGTCTGGGTTGTGAATTAGGGGCCTCTAATGTAATGGCTATTAGGTAATGTATGAAGATAATGTAAGAGACTTAGATAAACGTTAGTTGTATGGTTTTGAATGTACTCTTGCAGCAGCATTGGAATGAAATGCTCTGTTTAACAATTTGCAAATTACTTAAGAGTTTGCAATCTTGCATGTGTTGTCCAAATTAATCATGAATTAATTGGAAATCTGAGCATGAACATTAAAAAAGAAGCAATAGATATTGACATAGATGAGAGTAAAAATAACTTTTCGGATCAATTCCATTACTGCAACAAAAATTGAACCATCAAAACAGGTCACATAATTACTTCCCATTAGTCCATGTTTTTCACAAAATACAAGTCAAAAACTGATCAAAGTTTGCTAAGATCAATCATAGTCAAAAGGCACTAATTGTTCCCAAAAACAAAAAAGTGAAAGACACAAAAGCCATAACAGGTTTGATTATGCAGCAGTAGTTTTCTTTCTTTGTAGTAGAACCATTCGAGCCTTCTTTGTAGTAGTAGTGGTCTTTGTTGTAGTAGTAGCTTTTGCATTCTTATGTCTCTGAACATTAGGCTATACATAACTTATATATGATTAAGTTCGTAACACGAGCATAATATGTCAAGTTGTAAAACAAAAATACTTGTCAAGTTGAATTTTGGAGAAAAATAAGTCTAAGCTGACATTTGTTACATAAATCAAAAATTTTGATTTTACAGAATTTATTTCCACAGTATCTATAGCAAAAGAACAAGGAAAAAAACAAGTTGCAATTGTAATTTTAATTAGTTAATCCAATTGGTTGATCACGTAGAGAGCATTGGCTCTTAAATTTCCCAAACATGATTTCTCGAACTAATGCTACTTCTTGTAATTCCTTCAGGGTGCAAGAGCATGAATGTTGCCTGTGTTGTTAGCCATGCCATCTTGATCTATTAGTAACAGATAAAAATGTTATGCAGGTCATTGATGGTTTCTTGATTCTTTTAATACATTGGTCGGACTAGGAAAAGGGTGAGGGATTGAGAAGGTATCAAACAGAAAATCCCAGTAAAGCAAACAGCAAAAGTTCCTTAAAGCAACATCATTTATCACAAAACAAAAACCATGAAAGTTCAACCTCTGTCCCCCTAAACGAGGAAAAGGAAGACATAATGTGGACAAAAAAATTACGCAAATATTATTGGCTGTGGCCAATGGCAGTTAAAGAATTGTGTCAGCGTATCACTGGTAGGTTCAGTATATAATTTCTTGGATGAAAGGTGTTGGCGAGTAAATTATTTCACTATTTTACACATCTTTTTGTCTCATGACTTCAAGCCAAGTTGAAAATTTTGACAAATTTGTATGTGTGGTTGCACGTACAATGACAGGTCTTTGTCTTTCTGACTCCCTAGTCCCTACCAAGTCATCTTGAATAATTTACCTTTGTTCCATTCAACCTCAATTGATGCCATTCATTGATCTCTTTCTTGATTTTTTTGTTCATGTTTTGGCCCTTTTCTTCGACCTAAGGTGCTTGGATTTGTCGGTGCTTGGTGGATGTTTTAGTGTAGCACCAGAAAGTATATTATATGCCAGCTATAGATGTGCTAACGAGGCTTACCAATTAGAGATTCTTCAAATTAAATGCAAGTGTCACACTTCTTTTATCATAGCTACAATGTCGGATTGGTCAGATTTTAAGTGCATACTTGATCATATGCCAAAAATGAAGGGTGATATACCACCCTAATGGCCCAACCGTGGTAGCTTAAGTGGTTTCATTGCTTCTCTTTAGGATATGGCGATCACGGTTTGAATCTCGGGGATATCATGTTCGAAGGGATTGGGCCTCTCCTCTCGAGCCACAGGGAGAGTAGTTGGACCGAAGGTTTGGATACCCCTTGTGTCAAAAAAAGAAGAAGAAGAAGATATACCACCCTAATGTACCACAATGACAGTCTTAGTATGTTTGGAAAAGTGGTGTGTTTTGGAGAGATTTTCTCTTCTCAATGTTGCCGCATTTGGTCATTAGAGATTTTCTCTTCTCAACGTCTGCTGATTTACCAAATATAGCGACTACTTTTTTAAAAATTTTTTTTTAATATGTCAGATTGATTTTTTTTAAATATTTGTGATTTTTTTTTAATATTTGTGTCCCTGCAAACAAAATATTTCTTTTAAAAGAGAGCCAATGGCACAAATATTTATTTCATAGATCCAGTTGCCACATTTGGTTTAGATAGGACAACTGACATAGATTTAAATTTAGTAGGGTCATTGCATATGAGAAATGTGACTAATTTTTTTTCGAGAATGCTTCGAAAATTTTTTTTTTTGTGTTTTTTTTAACTCTATTCTAATTATTGATCAATAGCTAGATTGCTTCGATACTCACGAGGATGCTCCGAAATTTTTTTCTTTTGGTGTTTTTTTTAAGTCGCTGATGCTAGCCGTTTATCAACATTGATAAAAAAAAAAAAATGCTCAAAAGATACTCATAAAGAAATTGTCGACAGTAGAAACCAACCGGCCAACACATGAAAAGCTTAAAAAGGATGCTGAAATAAATGATCAGAAAATAATTTTTTTTTACAAAAAAAAAGGCAATTGTCAATTCCAACTTTGTAAAAAACCAGAAGAAGGCAACAAAATTGCAAAAAGGAAAAACAATCGTTTCCCAAAAAGGCGAACTAGATATCATTTTGTAGTTGTAGCACAAAAACTGGAAAATAATCGGGTGAGGGTTTTACAAATCAGGTTTTGCACACTCCGGTAATCAAACCGAGAACTCATTTAAAATTACAGTATCAGTTATCCGAAAACACAGCGAAAAGATGGTAATGAAAAAAAAAAAATTTTTTTACAAAAAACAAAAGGTTAAACAATTTAATAAGAATAAATTAGTAGAAAAAATTAAAAATATGAGGCTCAGATCTTTAACAGTACAAGCTAGGCAAAGAGAAGGTGAAATCGTCATGGCTGCAAAAACCGGTTGCATGTTAGGGAAAAACCCATATGAATTTTCCCACTACTTCTGCCATCCGGATTTGCCCAACCAAGATACGGTCACATTCATCTCAGTGCCCCAAATTCGTTAGCCCAGAGGAATTATCATCACAGCCTCAAATTCCTTCCCGGCTGAAACCACTTTCCCCTCCCCCCCGGCTCTCATCTTTCTGGTGGATTGTTGTATGTTGTAACTAGTAAACTGTCAATCTCAGAAACCATCCTCTCTTAAATATTGAAAGATACACAGATCAGAAGCAACACTTTAGGCTAAAGAAGTTCAGTTGCAGTCGTTGCGATCGAAGATGATTATGCTTCAGAATACAGAAGGGCTGTTGCTTTTATATATATATATATATATATTCTTTTTAATTTGTGAGAATGAAATCATCGGCTCAGCAGAGAGGGGCAACCGCCCTTGAGAAATTCCCATCTCTCTGCAAAGCCTCATTCTCTTCTTCACTCTGAGCTCAAGCTAGAATTGACTCTGCTTCTTGCTTTCCGAGACCCTTTTATAGGCCACCATTTCCTATAACTTTTTTTTTTTTCTTTTCCTACCATTTTTTTATTTGGGTGAAAAGGTCATTTCACAGTACCTTTCTTGTTGCTCCCGAGTTGTCCAAAGTTCCAAATTGATGTTGAAAATACATGTACTTCCAAGTTTTTTTTTTTTTTTTTTGCTTTTTAAAAAAATGTGCAATAAGCTTTTTTTTCGAGACTGTGAAAGGGTGGCTAATTTCTTCGTATATTGTTGAAAAAAAAAAAGTCGGGAAAGCGCTGCTCTTACAAGCGAGATTTCTCCTTATATGCCCGTCGTGTCTAAATACTTTTTTATTTTTATTTAATGAGAAACGTCGACGGACAAAATTTTTATTTTTATTTAACAAAAATCGCCGGTCATGTCCACTAAATTTTAAAGAAATTGATACCAAGCAGCAGGTCAGTTATGATACAAACACAAAGCTTTAATTGCACGCACCCGATAATTAAAGAAAATTTATATTAGCACTAATCTTGGCATGCTCTTCCAATAGACTAATAAGATAGGCCAAATAGATATTTCAGAATGATATCTTTCCCTAGGTTTCTATATAAGATTTTTATTTAATCATAAGGTAGAAACGTATGTATAGAAAAGGAGTTAAATTGCTTCCTGAATTTGCATAGAAGCTGAGACTGAAAGGATATCAAATTAAATGCAAACCCACATCAATATCATGCTGTGAAACATTTCAGAGAAAGTAAACAAAAAGACAAGTACACAACCTGAAGTATATTCCAAGATTAAGAAGTAGAATCCAGAATATCCCGTTCATACTTTTTTTTTTTTTTTTGGTCGATACGATAGCTTCCTATACTATGGGAATGAGGAGGATCTGGAGTAACCCGAAAGAGATTAAACCACAACTGAACCAGACGGATGCGGCCACATTTAATTGTGGCAAATTGGTGAGAGACAAGGTTTGAAGTTTGAAGTTTGAACCCTTGCCACCCATTCCACCAAATCTTAATGCATTGGTGGTGGCCAACAGCTCAAAGGCTGGTAGTTCAGAATATCCCGTTCATACACTTCTCTGGTTTCTGCCTCTCTTCAAGGAAAATTTCTCAAAATAATCATAAAAAAAACAAAGGTATTATTGTAGCCACACATATGATAAGATGTGCATCTACACTTTGATTTTCTTTTTTCACTTTGGTTTGCATCATCGTGCTGCATATATGATGTAGTTTGTTTTACGCTTTGAATTTTTTTTAAAATTAAGTACCAAATAAGTTTATTAAAACCAAATAAGTTTGTTAATGTAGTTGGAATTTTTTTAAAAAAAATCTTAGAATGAGTAGTAAAGAAAAGAACAAAGAAATGCATACAGACATATATAAACAGCTCATACAAGAGCAGAGGAACCAGATTAGTCTCAAGAAGCAGATGCAACATGGTATATTTGCAATCTAATCACAGAAAAATGTGCTAAAAATTATTGGACACAAAAGACATATACGGAGAAATCCCGCTTGTGAGAATCACACTTTCCCGATTTCTTCTTTTTTTTTTAACAATATATGAAGAAATTAGCCATGAAAGGGTTGGGTTTATGGCATCCAAGACGTGTAATTTTCTTTTTAACTTTCACTTTTACTATTGATAAAAAATCATGGGATGTACAATGAGAAAAATGACGGCAAGCAGTATCTATTTGGAATGGGCTAAATCTACGTATTTAATGTATTAATAACTTGTACCACGAGCGTTAATAACCTGTGATATTAGTTTTAAAAATTATTTCACATGTGAATTTAAACTGTCGAGGTATCGATTTAACATCACCCTATTTATTTTTTAGATACTTGTTAGTATATAACATGGGATTATTAAAAGAAAATGTCACCGTCTAAGTTCTAACCTATGCTTCACCAAATTTTCACTTCGAAGTTTTTCCTGTTCATTTTTCAACATTGAGATTCAACGCGTTGGCATGTTGATATGACAGCATTAGTGAACGAGAGATAGGCATTTGTTAATTAAAGAATATAGCAGAAAACGCAGAAGACCTGGAATTTTATTGGTTTCGAAATGAACTCTATACCTCTTTGCTACAATTAATCTATCATTGGTAAAATACAACTTCCGTGAATCACAAATATTACCTAATTACGGTCTCAATTGATGTTGACTGAATTACCAACGTCCTCTGAACTGTTGGTTATCATCAAAGACTTATCTTTAAATCTCGGTGAGACGAGAGGTCAATAATTTAATCCTTACCTCTTATTAGCGTGGTAGTGTATCTATCTACTTACCTCTTATTAACGTGGCAGTGTACCTATCTAGTTCGATGGTGATTCGGTCCTTTTGAACCAGAAACGTGGTTCGGTCTCATTAACGTGGTTTGGGCCTATCGATTAGATACAAGAAACAGAAAGATGAAAGAGAAATTGATCAACAAGTAAATAATTTTTTTGAAAAATAATTCCTATCCGTTCACTATGAATTGATGAGCTTAAAAAAAAAGGGAAAATATTCTGTGGTGCAAAAATCATAATAATACTCGTAGGAAGGTTTGAAGGGACATGAGCTAAGAGCATATATATAAATATATATATATATATGTGAGGCTCAGATCAGTAATCCATAAGTCAAGCAGTGAGAGACGTGAACCGCCATGGCTGCAAAAAAACCGGTTGCAGATGCAGATCAGGAAAAACCCGCAGTGAGATTTCCGACCGCTGCCATCCGGGTTGCCCAACCAAGATACGGCCCACTTTTACCTCAGATGCCTAACGTTTATTTGCTCAGAGAAATCAAATCATCGTCACAGCCTCAAAATTCGAGATCCAAAATGGTTGTTGTTTAACCTGGAAGTTTAGTATACACTGAATGCAGGAGGTACCAAATTAAGATACGTACAGAAACAGAAAACATACGTTCTGGTTGAAACCCAGAAGATTGTACTCCTCTGCATCCATGGAAGATACATCATCCTCAGGGTTTCAGAAAGACGAAAGGGCTGTTGGGTTTTTTTTTTTTTTTTTCCTTTTGGGTTCGTTGTGGAGATTGAAGATCGCTAAGAAAATCATCGGCTAAACAGAGAGGGGCAACCACCCTTTAAGAAAATCCCATCTCTCTATGCAGCCTCATTTTCTTTATTATGGTTCTCTGAGCTGATCAGCTAAAGCAAGTTAGCTAATTGATCTTGGCTCTTGGGGTTCCAAGCCTTTTTCCTGACCATCGTAGGTGGATTGGTCAACAGCTATTCATTGAGTTATGTCCCTTTCAATCTTGGTAATTGTGAAGACTGACGACATATTTATTTATCGGGTGAACATCGGGTGAAGACTTAACAATTTATTTACATTTACCCATCCTTTTCTGAATTAACTTTATTCTTATAAAAAAAAATTAACACATGAGATCTCTCTTAATTGGTGTAGAGTGAATATCCATTGGCTAAACTCTATATCAAATTCTAATTTCAAAGATTATATGTATACAATACACATCATAAGAATGTATTAGACATGTTGCATCTCGTTATATATGTATAATAACATAAAAGTCTCTTCCTGGATTGCGATTTTAGAAATAATAAAATGTGTTTTATGAAATAGGAATTTTCTAACGAATATATAATGGGCACTTGTTAAAATACTAAAATTACATCTAAGTTTTATATAAATATGCACACTCATATTTATGACACCCTGAATTGGGGTACATTTTTTAATTAACTACACCTTTTAAAAAAATTAACACCTGATCCTCTCTTGATGAATATTGGGTGTCTATTAGGCACCTGTTAGCTAAATTATATGAAATGTTCCAAAAATGTTTTTCTAAACAGTGACTTTCCTAACAATAATTTTATTTTTAATTGTTTGGTCCGTCATATAGTACAGCCACGTTAAATTGAGTATTTGCATCAATTTACTTTAGCATAATTATATTGTCACATAAGGCAACGTCCACGAGATATATATCTCTCTCTTTCTTGTTTAGTTTACAGTAGTATTTGACAGACCGAGTCCGATATGGTCTTCTGATTATTATTTTGTTTGGGGTTTGGCACCACCTAATATTTTGTTTGGGGTTTGGCACCACCTAATTATATAGCTGGGGTGGGCAAAATTATTCGCTAATCCGGAAATCCGTCATATTTGATCCGATCCGATTCGAAAATTATATCACCCCATTTATGTTATTTGATCGGGTAAAAAAAACCAGATACCCGCTAAGATGCGGGACTGATTAGAGTCACATAACTAAAAATCCGCGAATACCAGACCCGCCCCGCATATATATATTTTTTATTTTTATATATCTGCTATAAAATAATAATTTAGAGCTTAATAAGTAATTTCATGAACAAATTACATTATAAATAGGAAAGACTATAGTTTATTTATAAGATTCATTTGTAGATGTCATAATCTTATATTTTATAGAAAAGAGCTTAATTAATGTTAAACATATATTTTAAAAACTGTGCTACTTATTTCAAACTTTTATTGATTTTGAATTCTTTTAATTATTATTTTTTATCTTATATTCTCTTCGCATGCTTGTTTTTTGGTGGGAGACTTTTTTTGAGAAAAAATCTTTATTAAATCTTACATGAATGCGTAAAATATAAAACTAAATTAGTATAAATTATTTTTTAAAAAAATTAAATGATAAATAGAGCGAAACGGGTACCCGTTGACCCGACTCTATCTCAGCGAGTACTCTGTAACATGGTACCCGCTGATATGCAGGGGGCATAAGAATCAGAAAATGGCTGACCCGCGAAGTACGGGTCGAATCAGCCAAATGGTAGATGGGACGGATATCTAACCCGTGCCCTCCTCTAAGTACACGGAATAAACAGTAGTTTGCTATTTTCCATGGTTGTTGTAATTGGAATTTTCCCAGTTGCCATCGGCACTTAAATTACTCTATTCTTCTTTTTTTTTTTTACATTAATAGACAAATTATTTCTGCCAGTGAACTTTTGCCTGTAGCCAGTTAGGTTGATATTCCCTTTCTAATTAGTTTCCCAAGAAAGCAAAAACAATTGAAATAATAAAAAGAAAAGAAATTACTAGTATCTTTAACGGATTCCTAAAAACTGAAGTCAAACCAGAACTACTTGATTCAGACTGCGTCATTGGGAAGATATTTTTTATTGTAGAATGTGAAAGTGTCTTTTTTACGCAAAATGCAAAGTCTTGTAGTTCTAACTTTCTAATACTAATTCAATTAACCTGGGGGCACTAAAAATGGATTAAAACCTACTGGGTTGGTGGAAAAACAACAAATGAAACAGGGAAATAAAAAAAAAGAGTGAAAAACCAGAAAGTAGAAATTTTTTTTGGCATCTTTTTCTTATGAATACAAGGGAAAGATACATGCCTCAGAAAATTGACAGATTGACAGATACATGCCTCAGAAAATCTCAGTCGCGGATGTACAGAAAGAAAATCCCAGTCCAAAAATATATTCATAATTCATCAGAGGTGTGGTTCTCTTGCCTTTCAAGAATCAAACCCACACAATTTTCACATATATTAGATGCAGGAATGAGGCTCAGATCTGTGGTAATTAGGCAATGAGAGAGTGAACCGCCATGGCTGCAAAACCGGTTGCATTATCAAGGAAATCCCATCTCTGAGTTTCCCAGTTTTGCCATCCTGGTTGCCCAGCCAAGATACGGCCCACTTCGTCCCACCGCCCCAAGTTCTTTTGCTCAGAGAAATCATCATCACAGCCTCTAATTCAACCTTTTTTTGTTACTAATATCTTTCTTCTACTTCTTCTGTGGTTGGGAAAAAAAAACAAGGAATCATAATTGACATCAACAAGAACCATACAGAAACAACGTCAAGAATGAAGCAGATAATCATTTGATGAAAGAACAGCCAGCAGTCAAAAGTATTATCCTCCATGGAAACAATGGTAGTATAATATTTGCTAAGCTTCAGAAACCAGCAAAATCCAAGGGCTGTTGGTTATCTTTTTGGATGATGAAAAGAAAATCACAGGCTTAGCAGGGAGGGGCAACCACCCTTAAGAAAATCCCATCTCCCTGTAGAGCCTCATTGTCTTTTCTCCGAGCTAAAAAGATAATTGCCACTGCTGCTTGTGTTTCTAGCCTTCCTTTTATGCAATTTCCTTCTACTTTTTGACCCCACTTCGATCACTTTTTACACCTTGGTCATACGGGTGAAAGTTAAAAAAGGAGTTTGACTGTTCTTGGTACTACACATCTTCTGTTTCTGTCTTTTTAAGAGGCTTCAGTTTACTAGTAGTGACTTTCCTCCATTTTAGTCCTACAATAATTAATCTAACTGTAGAACAATAATGATGACTTGCTTTAACTCCGGGGATTAAGGACACTAAGGCTGAGGGTGGTTGAGGATTTGGCTTCGATCAAAACAAGCATACACAAATCAAAGCAAGTCCGGAGACTCTTTACCAAAAACACTTTTTCTGTAGTTTAGCATTTCACCCTCCTTGTGACATTTCACAAAAAAAAAAAAAAAAAAAATCTTCTGTAACATTTATACATGGCAGTTTTACATTATTTAGTGTCAGTAACGTTAGCAAAGGCCAAAGTTCTAATTCCATTCTTGAAAAAGCTGTTGATTAGCTCGTGAGAGTGAAGCCAAAGGTTTCGTTGTCGTAATTGTATCATGCAAAATTGAGCGGATGTTGATTCAACGCAATTGGACCTGATAGTTTATTCCAATCGGACTTTTTATCCTCATATTCATTCAATCACATGGTGTGGAGAGTACGATAAGCATTGCAAATAGGGTACAAGAATCCTCCATTTCTTCCAGAACGGAAGGTAATAATTAACCCCGAGAAACCCTTCTCTTTTAAAGGGTTGCATCTCCATGATCAGCCAAAAAGAAAAGGGCAGAAGTTCGTGAATTTTGCAGAGCAGAATGATCTTGGGCTTGCAGCTCACCAGTCACAGTTGCTAATTATAATTGTTCAAAATCGAGTTTCAATACTTTCCCTTACTATCCAAGGTTTGACGTGCAGCCATATTGCAGTAGAAAACGTTTGGATAGATTGATCTTTGAACATAGAAACATCCTCGATCTTTGACGTGCAGTGTTGCTACATGGCGTAAAACAAAACGTTCGGATAGATATTTTTCAGTGCAGTAGAAAATTGAAAGGCATTATATACAGAATATATTTTGATTTGCTTCCGAAATCCATAAAGAGACTAATCTGCCTTAGATTTATGAAAATCATAAAAAGGCCACTAAAAGTTTTCATTCCGTATACAATTCTGACAAAGCTCCGACCTGACAAAAACATCCTTAAAGAAGTGGCTCAAGACATGCAAGAGCTATCTGTTTATAATAATGCCTTCTAGCCTGACAAAAGCAAAGCAAAGCATTCACAAAGCTCTTTGCTGATTTCCAAAAGATTTTATTGTATAGCACAACTTGAACCTTCCACTGACAAAAATCTTGATGAGAAAATACTGCTCGTTTAGGGTAATTGCCCACAGAAGTTGCAAAAGAGTTCAGAAGACCAACAGAATAAAACTCGAACACCTCATACAACTGCTTCAAATCATACCTCACCGGAACTTGGATGGTGATCTCTTTCAGTGTTGTTGCACCTCATATATAAGCTTCCTAGCGTGAGAATACCACTGGTGCAGGATAATTGCACAAAGAAGTTGCCGCCAAAGAGTTTAGGGAAACCAACAGAACGAAATTCAGCCACCTCGTAAAACTACTTTCAACCACACCTCAAGGAATAGCAATCTCTTTCCCTGTTGTTGCAACTCTTCCACCATTGAAGAAGAGGGGACGCAACTGATTGGTTATAGTAGCGAGGTCACGAAATCACCATGGCTGAAAACATCCAGTTGCAACTAAAAAGGGAACATAAAAAGCATTTCATAACAACCCAAATTTGCTGTCTAGGTTGCCCTGCCAAGTTCCAAGCTGGATTGTACCATCCACAAGCGATTCAGTTCATCTCACAATATATCACACCAGTGTTTCATTTTTTATCAAACCGTTTGCGTTTAAATCACCATAATCACAATCATCATCCTCACCATATATATATATATATATATATCATTGAACCATCAAAGGCAAACTTTTGAAACTGACCAGAGAATAAGGCTCAGATCTAAATGGACCTGGCATTGGTGTTGTGACACTGCCATGGCTGCACATTACCAGTTGCAACCAAAAAGGGAGTGTGAAAGCATTCATCACGACCCAAATGTGCCATCTAGTTGCCTCGCCAAGATATGGGACAGCTTATAAACATCAATGCCTGATCCACTAGCTCTCAAGAAACATCATCACAGCCTTCCCTTTTCTTTGAACCAATTGCAACGATATCAACCTGATCATCATCATCACCACCACCACCACTATCATCATCATAAAGGACACTAAAACAACAGAAGAAAGGTTTTCATACAGAGATACTCCCTGCTTTAAAGCTTTCCAACTTCAAGTGCCCGGTAGGGTCCAAGGGTTTTAAAATCAGATTCTAGAAAGAATCGTTCTTGAGTTCATAGAATTGGACCTAAGGATCTCAATCCTATGAAAACGTAATTAACTTATTAATTCAATTTAGGCTAATGGTTAATGAAGAATTATATGATCAATTCAGAAAGGTCAAAGTCCTTTGACCTGAGCTTATAATTTTCAACTCACAATGTAGCTTTGTCATAAGTTTATCGACTAGCTAATGCATCAGTTTACCTTTTGGCATTGGCTAATTAAAAAGATGGATCAACTACTTTGATGGTTAGGATGGTAATCCATGATTACATCATGAAATGTAAAAGCATTTATCCAAGACATGCATGTGCACAGCTTATTATAGAAAAGAATAGTGAACCTATCTACAACCTGGATAGGTCTTGTAGACTAGTGGAGTTTGTTTGGATAGGAGTTTATTTGGATGATTTATTGAGATAATTACTATAGCACTTTTTATGATGTGATATATGTGAGATAAAAAGATGATTGGGAAGATAAAAAGGTGATCGGAATTTGTGAAACAAATTATTTTATTTCAAATCTTCTCAATCCAAAGGATCCTGAGATCCGGACTGGGATTCTAACAACTGTAGTCTGAACAAAACAAGGCTGTTTAAGGGCTGTTCTAGAACAACGAAATCATAGGCCAAACAGAGAGGAGCAAGCACCCTTAAGAAATTCCATATCTCTGCAGGCTCATTCTTCTGAGAGCTGAAATTTCAACGATGGCAAAGCTAAAGATGAGAGATTTACCCTCATCTAATCAAGAACTTAGATAAAAACAGCTCAAAACCATTAATTACCGCCATTGCAGCAAAGACCTGCGTTTCTAAACTTGGACTGGGGAGGCGACTCAGCTAAGCTAAGAATCTACAATCAAAGAACCCGTACCATCACATCCCCAATGGTTTCTCTTCGCGGAACAGGATCCATTCCTCAAAGTCCGTAAAGGCTGTGGTTTTTTCTTCCATCTTTAACAGGTGGTGAAGGGTAAAATCATTGGCATTCAGAGAGGGGCAACCACCCTCATTTACATACTCTTTTTTTAAAAAAATAAAAAATAAAAAAATTAAACAAACAGGGAATCCAAGAAAGACACGAACCCTATACAATTTCCAAACTCAAAGCGTTTAACAAGGTCTAAAAGGCAGCAAACAAATCCAGAGGAGGCTCAGATATTACCAATATCAAGGTCAGGCAAAAGACTTTGACACCGCCATGGCTGCAGCACCGGTTGCATGTCAGGGTTGGTACCAACAATTCTGCCATCCGGGGTTGCCCCGCCAAGATACGGGTCAATTTTGCTGAATTGCCTGACCCAACTCGGCTCTGCGAATAAATAAAATCATCACAGCCTCTTTTCATGGTAAATACAGGACAGCCATTTAGCATGATCCACAGCAGGAGGAGGTAGTAAGCGTTCAGCATGTTGGGGGTGCAAAGTGAAATTGTCAGAAACCTCAATGGAAGTACAAGAATTATTTCTGCAGTCTGCTAAATCAAAGGGCTGTTGGTTTGCTTGCGTTTGAAATCATAGGCTTAAAACAGAGAGGGGGCAACCACCCTTTACAGAAATCCCACTCTCTCCCTGTTTGCCTCATTCTTTCAGCTTTTGAGCCGATAATTTTCAAGAAAGACGCACTAATGAAGAAGCATTTGAGAGCTTTAACCCAGAAATTATTTTTTCAGGTTTAATTGTAAGATACACCCTCAACTTTCTTCAGGTTGCAAAGCGCCCCTTAAACTATCATTTTCCTATCTATCTTTTTCTTTTTTCTTTTTTTAACACGATGAACTCCGAGTGCAGTTTTTGCTACTACGTTCTAGTGCTTGCAAAATTAACGGAATTGTGTTTTCATCTAGGTGTTAACAACAGTTTAAATTTGAAGCAATGGTTTTTCTAGAGTGAAGAGGAATATGAAAGCTGGAATTTTCTTTCAGCATATACCACTCGATAATTCCCTCTTTTTTTTATATATATCTTATTGAAAAATATATGAAATTGTGGTGATAAAGGGCGCCCAAGTTCCATCCTTGATATAAAGAAAAAGAACCAGTGATTGGATTTGTAGCAGCTGAACACTGGAAACTCATATATATATATATTGTTAGGATCACTGACTTGTCCCCTTCTCTCGACCCACAAACTAACAGAGAGTTTTGCCCCCAAAGAAAACTATCAAAATCATCTCTCTCCCGCTCTTCCCCTTCTCCTTTATTTTTTCTAGTATCAAGTGAAGAAAAACACATTAAAATTACCAAGACAAAACATGGTGAGACAAAACATGGTTATAAACCTTGAGCGAAAAGTTTGCAACGTGTTTATGGAAAATGCTCGTGCACGACCAATTAAGGAAAAAAAAAAAAAAATCTGATCTTTCCCACTCGCTCAGTAGCCAATTCCTGCATAAGTCCTACGTACTTCTTTGAGCCCCAGTGGAGCAGAGTTATGAGGATAGAAGTGCACGGTCATCCTAGGTTCGAGAATCTTGAGCAGTGTACAAACACGGAAGTTGCAAAAAAGAGAAGATTCGAACCTCCAACAGGCAGCCTTTATCCTCTTTAGCAAATAAAATTACATAACAGCTAATACAGAAGTGCCAGGGAGGGGGTTTGGGGTTAGATAGGTACGAGAGAGAGCAACCTGAAACTTAACATGAGTGGTAGCTGCTGATGCTATAGATGGAAAAGGAATTACTCTTTTTACAGAATTACCATATGTGCATGCATATATCCTTATACAGAGAAGACATCACCATTTTCTGAGCTTTTGGGCTTTAAACAAGACGTAAAGATCCCGGCTAAAACCTGATTTCAGGCATTAGATAAAGGAGGAAATACCGTCTGGGGTAGATAGAGAACTTATCACGTACCACCAAAATAATACAAAATAGTATCAAAACACGGCAGCTCCCACTGCCAACCAAGAACTAGCAAAATCATTGAGAGAAGAAAATCTTAAAAACTTTGTATTGACATGTTAGATCAAACACAATGGCATTAATTGAAATCACTCCCACAAGTTTTTCACAGCTACTGATTTTACTAAAATAAAACAGCACTAATGTTCCATATAGATGTTTTTCTGGTAAATATAAAAAGATGATTCCAATTTACATTGGTAAAAATTGTTCTCTTTTTACCAATCAAACTCATCAGTCATCAAACCAGAGAATTGAACTCGAAACCTAATGAAATTAAGTATCCAAACACAGCCGCTGCAATATACAAGTAGAGCAGAAGACGCATGCGTATCAAGACAAGACACTGTGTGGACAATGAGGCTCAGATTCGTATTTGACCAGGCATTGACGCTGTGAGACCAGCATGGCAGCAAATCACCAGTTGCATGTCATAAAGGGCGTATAAAAAGCAATTCATCACGACCCAAAATGCCATCCAGGTTGCGCTGCCAAGAAACGGGTTCCATACATCCATAAATCCTGAATTACTTGTTCTCACAAAATATCATCACAGCCTTTTATTTTTTCAAAAACAAAATGCCAAAAATCATCATCAACATATTAATATCCTCACCAGAGAAAACAACAAATATAGAGAAAAAAAAAAAAAGATCTTATACAGACACTTTCCAACTCCCATTACTCGTTAAGGAACCAAATAAAGGCCTACGGGATTTGACAAGAAAGAAATCACAGGTGTAAACAGATAGGGAAAACCAACCTTCAAAAAAATCCCATCTCTTCGATGCCTCATTCTTCATAGAGCTGAAATTTCAACGAATCCATAATAGCAGGCAGTACTAGCAAGCCAAAAATAAGCAACAGTAAAGAAAGTTGGCTCAGATCTATTCTTTTGATCAGAGGAAGGAGGACACCACAATGGCTGCAAAAACCTAATTACATGCAAGTGAGAAAGAACCCATTTTCGAATCCTTCTCATCTCACACATGATTCAGGTTGCCCTGCCAAGACATGGGTCAGCTTTACCTTGATGTCACAGATAAAGAAAACATCATCATCATAGCCAATTATTTGAACAGGAGAAGACACACTGTTGCTTTATAAGGCATCCCCTTATTTTCTACCAGGGCTGTTAGTTCCGTCCATCTTTAACTGATGGTGAATAATGAAATTGTTGGCATCCAGATGGGCCACCTCCTTAACAAATTCCCATCCTCTGCTGCCTCATTCTTCTTTATCCTGAAGACCATTGATATCCATCTTGAGGCATGTTTTTATTGCTGGCATATATTAAGAAAGGCCTAGTTTGGTGTTGTTTAGGAGTGGAGAAAAATAAGGAGTACAGGGAGAATTGGGGCAAGTTTTTCTTGCTTCAACAATGAGTAAATGCATAATCCTACAATAACGGTTGCATTTGAGAGAGGGAAGAGAATGAACCTCATCCCCCCACCCCAATTCTGCCATCCAGGTTGCCAAAAATATATAGGGGTCACTGGTCAGCACCTCAATGCCTGACCATACTGGCTTTGGAAACATTTCACCACAGCTTATTTTGAAGTGGAAGGATACTGTAAGAAATTGAAATGATACAGAGAAAGGATTAGCATGATCCTGCTACAACAAGGGCTGTTGGTTTATTTGGGTGAGGAAATCATTGGCTAAAATAGAGAGTGGGCAACCACCCTTACAAAAATCCCAATCTCTCTCTGTTGCCTCATTCATTTTTTGAGCAGAAAATTTGAGAAGAAGGCTGATACTTTCAGACTTCGCAGCAAATAAGCAGGTTAGAACAAGCAACAGCTCTAGAAGCAATAGCTATCACCACATCTAAGAAAATCTTATATGTGATTAACATTTTCGTCCTAAATAAAAAAAACATTGAAGCAAATGGCTCAGATCTTTACTTTGACATCAAGGCAACATTGGAGAGGTTCAAATCAAGTTTGGGTCAAAATTCTTACTTCGTATGTATGTAGCAACCAAGTAAAAGCTAATCGCGTAACATCACAGCAGCAGCTACAATCAACCATAGGAATGCAAACTCCTTCACGTAAGATTACTTCAAAAAATTGAATGTTAGTACATGAGATGTAATTAATTAACTAAACGCACTCCACATACAAAACAAGCGTGCTTTCAAAAAGTTATCATGTTTGTCCATTGAATATTGGAAGATAATTACAAGTTACGGTGCTGAAATAGTGAAGTATTTTTTGACAATCAGAGTCATCAATCATCAGACTTGTGAATCAAACTTCAGACGTCCTGGAATAACTATCCAACTACAGCTAGCAGTAAAACGAGAAAAGCCAAAAGATGTATAGCAGTAAATATGGCTTAAACAGGTAGACATCACAAACAAGGCTCAGATCCATACTTAACCTGGCATTGGTGCCATGACACCGCCATGGCTGCAAATCACCAGTTGCATGTTAGAAAGGGAGTTTTCGCCCAAAATGCCATCTAGGTTGCCCAGCCAAGATACGGGTCAGATTCCACCGTCAATGCCTATATCACTTGCTCTCACAAGAAATATCATCACAGCCTTTCATTTTCTTTAAATAAACACTACCTTCAATGCATCATCATCATCATTGTCATTGTCATAACATATGAAACAAAAAAAGAACGCATGGGAAGTTGTGATAGAGACACTTTCCCTATATAAATGCATTCCCTTTCCAGTTCCCATTCCACAGTCCCAACCAAACGAGGCTGTAAAAGGGCTGTTGGTTTTCATACGAAACAAATCACAGGCTAAACAGAGAGGACAACCACCCTTTAAAAAATCCCATCTTTCTGGTGCCTCATTCTTCAGAGAGCTAAAATTTCAAGGTTTTTGAATGCTCACAAACACTGGCAGAGCATAAACCTTAGAAGGCTCAGATGTTTAATTTTGATCAGGGAAAAATGAAAGGAAAGACGCCGCCGTAGCGCACAAGCCCAGTTGCATGAAAGAGAAGAAAGAACCCATCTTTAAATTCTTCTCATCTCACATGCCATCAGGGCTGCACCACCAAGATACGGGTCCACGATTTCCTCCATGCTCAAATCACAACTAAGAAAAATCATCATTGCATCCAAGAGAATACAGAACAATGGTGACAGAAAGGGAAACGGGGCCTCACAAGTTCCATTTCAGACCAATTCACGGCAACAATTAAAGGCATCAGAAAGAGAAAATGACACCGTCATGGCTGCAAAACCGGTTGCAATGTGACGTGAGGAAAACATTGACATAGAAAACAGAGAGAGACCCAACCCCAGAAAGATGGATGGATCCCCTCAAAATGTTAAAATCATCATCACAGCCTTCAGATAAGCGGGCTTATCGAGAAAGTGAGCAAACTCAATAATAGTAGTAGCAGTAGTGCTAGGCCGTTTTGCCGATCCGATTTTTCTGAGAGCAGAAGCTCAGGGAAATTTGAGATGCTTTACCTGTCAAAGGCTTGGAGCCATGGTGCGAAGCTTATTAGACAGAGTTGGGTATTTTATTGCACTAATTTTTTCAGCTTATGAGCGAATTTTGAGTGAGTAAGATGAAGCTTCAAGGACTGCGTGCCTTACATTGCATGATTTGGGCTTTCAAGGATTTGTGAACAATCCGGATTCAACCGTTCAATGTACCCCTTTTTTTTTCTTCTGTCTAAATGAGAGGTATCGAACCCGGGTTCAATAACCAGAACTGAATGTTGTTGCTGAAAGATGAAGGGCTGTTGGATTTTAGTTTACTGATGGCAAAACAGAAATCATAGGCTAAGAAGAAACAGAGAGGGGCAACCACCCTTGAAGAAATCCCAACCTCTCTGATAGCCTCATTCTTCACAGAGCTCAGATCTTAAGGCACCGTTTGGATTGAAGACAACAGCGAGGGAAGGAAAGGACTTAAAAGAACTTACAGAAGTCAACTAAACAAAAAGTTGGGAAAGAATGGAAAGTGCTTCGGTTCAGCTGTGAACTGGTCTGAAATGGAAAGTGCCAGAAATTGCGAGGCCCCATGCCATTGCTGTCCTGCACTCTGTGGCCCAGGCATCAACCCTTTGAATTGGGTTTGAGACGTGTTTTTTTTTTTTTGTTTCTTAGGCGGTCTTGGAACTTGGGGTGCGGTTAACCACGAGGGCAAATGAGCTTCCAAGAAGCCCGACCCAGTTTCTTGTGTAATTATCCAGTCTGAAAGTTCAATCACACTAGTAAGAAGACAATTAGCAACCTAGCACAGAGTTACGCTAGCAAGCAAAATGTACAAGTATTTGAATAGTGAACAAATTTCATGCAGATTTATTATGTTCTTTTTGATTCTTAATGATAGTGCAGCATAAGCCAAAGCTGTGAGTTTGGATGTAATATTAATTAATTCAACTGATTCCCAGACAAGGGAAACGACACATTTTCTTGTGAACTTATTTTTCATTTTTACCCTCCTCCTATGTCTCCTTTCACAGTCCAGCAACACTTTATATAATTCTATATATTTCCCAGAACTGAGCATGGGTTAAAATGGTTGAGGTTATACCATATTTTCAAACAGCTTAATAAAGTGGAGCCAAAATATTACTGCTTGACAAGAATCCACTTTGCCCCCAGGCAGATCGACTGGTTTCCGACTTTCCGTAATCCCGTCTTTAGGGGCAGGTCACTGGATCGACCCCGGGAGAGCTAACGGGCTGTGAACATTGGGACGGGGCTCTCACAGCCGCAGGGGATTAGTCGGGCCCAATGGTTCCGAACACTCTGTGTCGACAAAAAAAAAAAGAAAAAAAAGGACAAGAATCCACTTTGACCTGATACATCATTCAAAGCCAAATCCGGAGACAGAAGCAACATCGACATTAACGAGTACAAGCATTTGGTAATAAATCTTCCTTGTTCAAATATGCGTGTGCAGCTGCATGACAATAATGATGCTAAAAAACAGGAAAAAAAGGGATAAATAGTAACTTCAATGGTACCGAATGCTAAAGCGTAAACCATCTTACTTTTAGAATTACCTAACCAGAACTAACGAATTCATGCAGAGTAAACTGCAATTTTGCATTAATTTAACTTCATTCCTCAGTGTACCCAACCCAAAAAAAAAAGAGCCCAATTTCTTGAAAGTAACAAAAACACTTGCTTTTGTTTTCAGAAAAAAATGACGCCATCAAGGGGGAAAAATGATCAAGGTTCAGGCTCAGATGTATCTAATGAGGTCAGGCAAAGAGAAAGTGACACCGCCATGGCTGCAACACCGGTTGCAATGTGATAGATCATGTTCTTCTCCTCCATATCATATATGCCATCCGGGTCGCCCAGCCAAGATACGGGTCGGATTTGCCTCAAGCCACTGACCCATTTGCTTTGAAAGTTAAAGAATCATCACAGCCTTCAGACAAGCAGGCTTCTCGAGAAGATGAGCAGAATCAATACTAGTAGTAGTAATGCTGCTATTCATGAAAGGTCTGGGTATCAAAACTTTAAGGGGGGTTTTTGTGATTAATCATAAGTAGAAAATTGCATCTGAAGGGCTGTTGGTTTCAGATGGTCGATGATGAAAAAAAGAAATCATAGGCTAAAAATCAGAGAGGGGCAACCACCCTTGAAGAAATCCCCAGTCTCTCTGATAGCCTCATTCTTCACAGAGCTAAAATCTTAAGGTACCGTTTGGATCAAAGCAAAAGGAAGGTTGGAAAGGAAAGGACTTGCAGAGGCCCCATCTCCCTCTCAACTTGATCCTCTCAGGATAGGCATACAATCCAGAAAGAGAGAAAAAGAATGAAGGCAATAAGTTGGGCAGACCGAGCCATTTGCCAAGAAAGAATCCTACTCAATTCTGTATGGCCTCGAAGGCTCGAACTGGTTGGAAATGGATAAGTGTTGCAAATTGCGAGGCCCCTTCCCTTCTGTTCTGGGCCTCTGTAGCCGTCTGCGCTCAAACCGTTTCTTTTCTTTGACTGAGGTTTCTACAATTGCAGGCCACCTCCCCTGACGTTTGAAAAATAACACTTGCCTTCTTTGATGCTGGAAAAAAAATGATACTTACCTCTTTTGATGCTGAAAAAAAAAATGATGCTGGAAAAAATGATAGTCTTCACAAAATCTTTACAAATTGTAAGTGAAAATGAGTTTAAAAGAGAAAAATGAAAATTTTCTTGATAATATTTCTTTTTTCTAAAATTCTAGGACGCCTCTACAGTCTAGTATCAAAAGTGTACCAGTGGTGTGGGAATTAATAAAATATAGAGAAGTAAAACTTATCAACTAATACAACCAAAAATTGAGCAATAGGCCACCAGGTTAAAAGGTAAAAGAAGAGTACTCACTGTTCAATAAAATAAAGTGTACCTCGGGGATATCAAGAGCACTTTAGCTTTAATTGAGCGGTTCTTTTTGACAAACTCCAGAGACTTCAGCAGAGGAAATATATCAACAACACTCCGTGTGGGCATTATCAAGAATTAACAAAACAAAACACATCACAGTTTAGGCGACAATTGAAGAAGAGCCTCGATCTTGAGGAGTATTAAACATTGAGGGTACAAGAATGTTAGTAAACAATCTTGCTTTCTTACTGATAGTAAAGATTCTGCTTTCTCAGTGATTGTTGAAGAAAGGTTTTCGGTGTCTAATATTATCTTGCATCTCATACAAGTCATTTGCAAATGATAAAAAAATGAAGCAGAAGCAAGTGATGGCATGCTGCGGCTGGCAGAGCTCAAACAAACAAAAATGCACACCAGCTATTGGAAGATTGGTCGATGAAGAAAGTGAAGACCATGTTGGTGGATGTAAATCGCAGGAGGATGCCGAGCAAGTTGAGGTTATCCTAAAAAAACATACCAGCCGATATGAATGTTGCTCACTAGATTCTTTGGTTTTGGATAGAATTATAGAGCGACTAGACTCTATAGAGGAACAAATTAATCGGATGGATAATAACTGTAAGAATCCTATGGCTGATGTGCCTATCGGAGAAGCTAGCCACAAGTACAAATGGGCTAACATCATTCGTAGTGGGGGTATAACTAGGAAGAAGGTAATCTCTCCTTAAACACCACCTCTGCGAATAAAGGAAGCAGAGGTCCGAAAATTGAAAAAGATATGTAAAGCTCGTGCATCACAAAAATAGGGGAATGGGTATGCTCTTCATCTGATGAAAAATTGTGCCATTGCTGTGGAAAAGAAGACACCAAAGAGGATATAAAAAAGGCAAGATTCACAGCGGCAATGCAAAACCAGGACGTGTTTGGGCTTGGTGAATGCGGAGGATGAGGTCTGCTCGAACCTGATACCTGTTCAAATAACTAGCAGCAGTAGTAATCTTAAGATATTAGGGTCACAGTTGAATACCATATCCAAACCAACAACCAAGGGCGACAACCAAAACATTGATTTGGAGATACTATATGGCAAGGTTTGATAGCTATGTAATTGTCAGTTATTATTTGGTTATTTATGAATAACACATGATTGGCTGTAATTTGTGTGAGCAGGATAAGAAAGAAATTGATCCGTGTAGCCTCCCATTTCGGTCGAAGAACTTGCTTCTTGATTATCTGCTAGATGCTAAACTACCTTCAAGGTATAATGTCATACTTGTTTTGAACTTCAACTATTGATGGTAACGGTTGATAATAGAATACAACTAACACTTTTTGGGCTGTTGAGTAATATCTATAGTACTTTGCTAATATCGACTCTAGGACAAGATGCTAATAGGAAAGAGTTTAGGTCTCTAGCCCCTTGTGAATGGCTTCAATGTGAGGTAATTATCTTCTCATTTTCATATAATTTTATACATTTTTTTGTTGGTGAGAAAAGAGTCCCCTGTGCTGCTGGTATACAAGGTACTCAATTGTTATGCTACTTTATTGACTATAAACACAAGAAAGAATAATCCAACTGAACACAGTCAGATATGGTACATGCCAACACGGTTTCAGGTGAGGGATTTTGTTAGAACCTACTATACTAATAATCCCATACCTAAATCTGCTTACTAATACAAAAATTAAATGTATATCCCAGCAATATAGTGAATCATCTCCACCACGACTGGAAGTATTGTACAATAGGTACTTAAGAAAGGAGAACTTTGGTGGTTACATAGATGCAGTTGCAAAGGTTTAAAAGATTTTACTTCATCTTCTTGATTTTTGTTTATGGAGGGAGACATTTGTTTAACCATAACTGGTCTTGTGTAGATATGCATTCATATGAATTGGAAGAACATGCACTGGTATCTATTTGTGATTGATATGAAAAATGAAACAATCCACATATATGATAGCTTACCAGTTAAGGAGTTCAATTTCAATAGACTATATCCAATGATGCATGTGGTGAGAACTATTAACTTTCCTAATTGTTTTAGAAGTTGGGTATGCAAATGCTTGTTTTACTGTTAATGTTAGTGTATGTACAGAGAAACATGCTCCATGAGGCATTGGCTTATGGTCTTGGGAAAGCTTATCAAAAAGACATATCCAAATTTCCGTGCATTAGGCCTCAGTGGTGTCCACGACAGCCAGATGGGTATAAACCTATTTAGTATCCTATAAGATTTGCATTGGTCTCCTATAGTTTTATTTGTCATTTTTGTAGGTATTAATTTTCTTCAATTTTGCAGAAATGATTGTGGCATATATGTTATGTATTTCATGAAACATGTCTCGGAAATGGAAGCCGAAATGGTTGTCAGTTTTGTGTCGGATAAAGAACGATGTTCATTGGCTTTGGAATTGTTTGTCCATCCTTCTAATTTAGTCCGTGAAGATAACCTTGGCGTTCTACCATGCATGAAGTAATCTACATACTTGACGGAAAATGATTGGTTTTTTTTGGATAAGTTTTAATGTAATTGGCATGGAATTTTATTTTTATTTTGAGGGCAATGGCCTGTATTGATCGGAATGTTAGTCCGTGAAGATAACCTTGGCATTCTACCATGCATGAAGTAGTCTACATACTTGACGGAAAATGATTGGATGTTTTTTTGGATAAGTTTTAATGTAATTGGCATGAAATTTTATTTTTATTTTGAGGGCAATGGTCTGCATTGATCGGAATGTTTTGTTCACTGAGAGCCTTACCAAGAAAATTCTGTTGTTGTGTTTTTATTGGATTGATTCTTGTTTTGTCTTAAATGGAAAAAGCGAAAGATGGAGGTGATTTTGTATTGATCAAGATGATTAACTATAACTAATATAAAATAAAGAGTAACGTATTTATTTTCTCTACTCAAATAAATGGGTCAAATGTTCCTAAGTCTTACGTTTGTGTGTAAATTAATATTAATGTATTTAGTTAGCGAAAAACGAGATGTTTGAATATTGATAATATTTACTTAATCTTACCGACACTCAAAGAGGTCTATTTATTATGATTTCATGAAATTTTGTTTAACACTATCATAATAAAAGATGATCCTTTACTTGTGTTAAAAATGATATTTGTCTACATTGAGATTAACATTATCATAATCATAAATGATTCATTAATTTGTAAATATGGTATTTGTATACATAAGATTAGTATTATTATAATCAAAGCTGGCCCATCAAATCTGAGATGCTAAGAAAGAATGGGCAACGACTCGGATAATGGGGCCATATCACATGTAGACACTGCAACCAGATACATTAGGACATATGTGGGCTACCTCACAGGAATTCATATAAAACAAGCGAAGTATTTCCTGCTTCTTATTAAACCCAACTCCATAGTCTTGGTTCCAAAGTCTACCTCCACACTTCTTGCTATGACCTCCACAAGCTCTGAAGCATCAGTAACTTTTGTGAACTGGCCAAGCCGAAGATGCAATTGCGGAATGGGATTGTGTAAGAGAAAAATAGCTAGAACCAATCCAGCGAATCGCGGCAGACATTACTACGATTGCCCCAACGCACAGGTACAGAGTTGTTAGAAGTTTTTTCTGGTATTGTGAAGTGAGTTTAGCTTGCTTATGCTGATAACAATGCAGAGAAAATGCTCTCCATTCATCGGTTGGTGTGATGAGTATGCAAATGCTCTGAAAATGGTTGCTGAAGGTGGAATGGTGGTGCCTGAAGATAGCATAGTTATGTCGGAGCAGCCCTTTATCAACACACTTGAGTGTATGGAGGTTGTTGACGGTGTCCGGAAAGATATGGCTGCAATGAAGAAACAAATTTGGATCCTTAAGTGTATCATTTGTTGTATGGGGATCTTTATTTATTCGATGTGGGTTAATTAAGTTATGATGAGATATTAAGCTAACCACCGGTTTGGATTAAAATAAATAAATATTTTGTGAGGTGTTATTTTTTATGATAATTAAATTTTCGTTGCATAACCGCGGTTTATCTTCAGCATATTAACACCTGCTATGACGTATTCTTAACCTTTTTTTTTTCGAGGAACAACCACCAATTAGTAAACGATACCTGAAAGTCACAGCTCAAGGCACAAGAATGACAAAACATTGAAATTTAATTTGTTTACTGACTAAGGAGTAAAAACTCATCATATGTTTAAACCTATAGAAATCAAAAGAATAGACAGCTTCGAAATGGACTCCACCACTGTCATCAAGCAAACCAGATTCAAACCCAGATTGCTTGATATCTCCACTATCCTCACAAATAAGGCTAGAGAACTGCTAGGATGTCCAAAACAAAATAAAAAAAAACTAAAGCAAATAACAGCAACTAGTTCATCAAAGCGTAATCTCATAAACACATTTCATTTGGCTCTGTTCTTGGCTACAGCGTTGGTGACCTTGGAACCAGTTGGATCCTTCTTGTCAACATTCTTGACCACAACAATAGCAATAGTTTGACGCATGTCCCTCACAGCAAAACGTCCAAGAGGTGGGTACTCAGAGAAAGTCTCCACAACCGTGGGCTTGGTAGGAATCATCTTAACCATACCAGCATCACCATTCTTATGCATTTCCTATCCATATGCTTGGTGGGGAGTGTCCATTTCCTATCTGGCCAAGATGGTTTATGACGATAACCTGAGAGGTAAAGCTGGAAGTTTCCTTGGCAGAGTCATCCTTAGGGTTGAAGGCAACATAGCCAGGCTTAAGATCCTTGACAGCAACATTCTCAACGTTGAACCCAACATTGCCACCAGGAAGAGCCTCCTGAAAGGCTTCATGTTACATCTCAGGAGACTTAACTTCAGTTGGCAATCCTATTGGACCAAAAGTAACCACCATACCAGGCTTGAGGATACCAGTTTGCACACGACATATTCTTAATCCAATTGCTAATCAAGATAATGTCACTGTTTAACGTTTACATGGACTTCATTACCAACAACCCAAGATTCAAAATATCTGTATTGAATGCACATGGTCATGTGAACTCCTGCAGTCCAGCGTTTGCAAAGCAGACTATGACAAGCACAGTAGTTTATGATTGTGACAATTTATTCGTGGTCTTTGCATGTACGAGGAATTGCTAGGTCTTTAAATTTCTTGGCCAATGAAAACTTTCTGTCTTTTCTTTGCCAACATGCGTTTCCAACAGATCTCGATATTTTCCCTTACACCTTGGACACACCAAATAGCTAGCAAATCCAATCTGGCTTGGATAACTGATAGACATTGCTTGATACCTGAGATGATGGACATATCATATGATGTCTTCCCTTATACCTTGGACACAACAAATAGCCAGCAAAGACAATCTGCTTGGATAACCGATGGACATTGCTTGATACCTGAGATGATGGATAGATCATATGATGTCTTCCCTTATACCTTGGACACAACAAATAGCCAACAAAGACAATCTACTTGGATAACCGATGGACATTGCTTGATTCCTTTCACAAATTAGACTACTCCTCCAAGACTCCTCGTGTTATGCTCCATTTGTGAAATGTAGTGACTAACAAGATTTAGTTTCTTGTTTGGTTAGTTGAGGCACAAAATATCCTCGTCATAAACAACTAGATCCATTAGAGTTTCATTGAATAGGGTGTTCTATTGTTTCTTTACAATCGCTAAGCTTTGGAATTGAACTCCTTTCTTAATCATTGTCACTACTAGAATTTACTTTATATTAGGACTTTAACAGTTTATTTTGTTTGGATCAGGATTGTCCAAAATAAATAAAAAGACGGTTGTTTGGAATCCTACTACCTTATATGATGGATAAAAAATTTATATTTACTAATCTTTAATGATCTCAAACTTCAGCACAATATTAAAGGATAATTGTATGAGATTGACACATGTTTTTAATGTCGGGATTAAATTTCAGTTACGTAATAACCATTCCATTAAGTGTTCAAAAGTACAAATTCTTATCATAATGGAACCTGTACTTCAAAAACAATTAACACGTATTACTACTTCAAGCATGCACCTTATACATAGCCCATTCCAAGTGAGTGGTTAACAAAACAAACTAGTGAAGCCCAATATTTTAGAATAAACTACCACCCATCATCACCCCAAACAAAAGGAACCAGCAATTAGAATATTTGCATCAGTTTCTTATTCCTGTGTCCATTTCTAATTGCATGCATAGCTATCCACCGTGTATGGTCATGCCTTCTTTGTCCCAGTTGAAGTCTTCTGCCTCTTCACACCGTTTTTGATGACAGAATGGCTTGTATTTGAGGGACTAATTTTAAACAATAATTTGTTAAAGCCAACTTCGTTGGAGGATGGTGTCCTTGCATTTCCTTCCAATGAAGCAGAACAATCTGATTCTGCACCATGGCCGCTGCTTCTACCCGGATCACCCACAGTATGCGAAGAGTGGCAAGGCCCGAAGGAATGGATATTACTATATAACTTGTAAATCTCTGTACCTTTCTCCACAACCTTTTGCCGAAGACCCATGTTTTGCCTTAACAAAGTCTCACACCACTCTACTGGGACCTGCAAGAATGTTAACAATAACAAATTTGAGAAACTAATATCTTTTTTATCCTAATCAATATGAAAACCACTTTATCAAGACAGCATTAGAACCTCAGACCTTTCCTTTGTGGCCAATATGGACGGGCAGACCAAGAACATTTTCGGTGATATTGTGAATAGTCTCCTGCCTCATTACACCATCTTCTTGAACACATGCCACACTCCAAGCAGGAAAGTTATCAGGGAGAGTTTCCATGAAGGGGACCCTTTTTGGCCTGCCATTTGAATCGCCAACCATTTGGGTAGACCTTGAATTGTGCTGAAGATATAAGTCTCTTAAGGTGGATTTTATGCGGTTACTACTTAGTGGCAACCACTATGTGCACTTGAGGTCTTTATATACTGCACTTCCGAGTGAATTTTTTGATACAATAGAAATCTTTATAATGATTAGATTTTTTATATTTTTTGCAAAAAAAATTCACTATACTTTACTTTGTTCTGTTAACTATGATACTTCAAATTAAAGCAGCAAATACAAAGTAGCCGTAATATATTATATTTTTGCCAGATTCTTTTTTGTTCATTTTTTGTTTACCTATATTAATATTACATTAACAAAAAAATTGCCGCAAAATGAGCTGAATCAACTCAATTTTCTCGACTTTCAGTATGATTAAGGGTGGCAATCAGGTCCAAATCGGGGTGACGGGTCGGGTTGAGACCTGAGTGTAACAAAAAAATCCACTGACCTGATCTTGACCCACCAAATCGAAACAGGTCAAGATACTTGACACACACTCGAAAATTTCTGGTTGGCGAGGCGATCCGAAATGACCCGAAACTTAATTTTATTAATTTCTCATTGTAATTTCCAATAAAGCCAATTTCGCACAAAACTAATTACACAATCAAGTAATAAAAATATAAATAGATATCCCAAGCCAAATCTAAAATAAATCAAACACCGTAAAGGTATTTTATCCCAAACGAAATATAAAATAAATTAAAACAGTATAAAAGTTAAAAATAATATAATACATTATTTGTCCAAATATAATAACTTTAATTTCACACAAGTTAAATAAATTCATTTAGAATTAAGTGATTAATGCCTTTGAAAAAAAATATAACTTAGTTTAGTTAGATAAAATAATTTTTATATTTATTAAATTATTATTAATTCGTAAACGGGTTATCGAATCATATCGGATTACAAGACTCTAATTTTTTATTCATTTTTTATTAATGTATTAATGTTGAATTTACAAAAAATAGCATGAGATGTATTAATGTTGAATTTTTTGATTAATGTATTAATTTTTTATTCATTTTTAAATTATTGTTGAATCTTGAGCTCCATCAGCTTTCATTCTAAAGCTCGAGTTCAACATTAATCTCGAGCTTGAGCTTAAGAAAAGTAATAACTAGTGATCATTATATTATTTGTGTAAAAAAGGACATTTATAACATAAATGAGTAGTCATTTACAACAAGCAATAGAAGTAAATAACTTCAAATTATCATACGATCAATATTTATTCTATCAATAATATAGCATGAGATGGAGTGCAAAATTTCTTTTTGGTACAATGCAAATCTTGACAACGATCTTGAGCTCTATCAGCTTTCATGTTAAAACTCGAATTCAACATTAATCTCGAGTTTGAGCCTAGTTGAGCTCGAGAAAAATAATAGCAAGTGATCAAATAGCTATTTGTTTTAAAAAAAAAACTGTTATTTACTTCTATTATTTTAATATGGGTGACTATTCATTTATAACATAAATGAATAGTCATTTATAACTAGGAATAAATTAGTCCAAAAAAGTAGGAGTAAATTAGTCCAAAAAATTAATTTTCCAAATTACTCCAATACATAAATTTTGTACAAGTTGGGGTGGGTTTGCTAATTGTATGATTAATTTAGACAAATTATTTCGTCAAATTAATTTTTTATTAGCTATCATAAATAAAGCCAAAATGTTGCAATTTTATTAATATGTAGTTGACATAAACTATGTCAACTACATATTAATTATACGATATTGTCCTAATGTTTGTAGATTGTAATTAAAGTAATATAAGACGGCACAAATTGATGAAATGGATGGAATCCAAACGTGTACAATTCATTAGCGGAAAAAATTGGCGCAAATGCACGAGATGGAATTCTATTTCAAACAAGGAAAGTTTTCACAATTGCTATGAATTTCACTTCCCGCCAGCATGCTGATGTGTGGTGGGAACCGTGAATTTGAGGGACAGTAGCAAATCTCCTATAGGCTTGTGCTTGATGCGGCCTCCGTTTTCAATGCTGATTCCACCATCCCTATACTCAAAGTCTATGATATTAGACAAAATTAAACAAGTAACAAACACTATAAAAATTCATTTTGCTTGGACTGATGTTTTAAAAGCATGCCATTACAGTCAACTAACCTCTATTTCTGATGCACGAGAATGCTCCATAAAAATGCTATTAGGCGTGTCACCCATTACACTAGAGTTCCCATTTCTATATTCATTCTGCAAAAGATATCAATATAACAGTGCATCTTATCACAATGGAAATCATTAATGTAAAAGCTCAATGCATGTTCATTTACGATAATTAGGCTCCTAACATGTGTATTCTTAACTTGATATGCTAAAAAACCATCACACAATTTGGTAAGTTATTAATTTAATCCTGTTCCAATATTACCTGTAAGCTTAGATTTATCCAATCATCCATTCCCTTGCTTACTTCTGCTTGCTGATCTTGACGGTCGAAATCGAAACCATAGAACTGTTGACTTGAGTTATTTATGCCGCCAGTTCTAATTGCATAATTTGGTGGTGGCTCATCCATCCGCATCCATTTTTTCGTGCATGTTCTTGAATTATGCCCGTCCCTCGATCTATAATACATACATGGGATTAGTCAACATATGTATTATAAGTCAAAGAAAACTAGTTTCGAAAAATTCCTCACTATGCTATTTAGATGGACATACCCGCAATTGCCGCACTTATTGTGAATTTGTGCATTTTTTCCTTTGCTAATATGATCACCCTTGGCCCAACCAGCGGATCTTTGATCCCAAGTAGCCTTTGCTGCCCATCTACTTGTACACTAGTTGCATCACTAATATTGCGGTCCCTGGACAACACCAATTCTTTTAGATGGTTTGTCTCTCTATGAACAAATTCTCTAATCCGGGCGACCGATCTGTCATCCACTTGTGATGCATAGTAACACATCACATTGCACTCAGAAGCTAGATTCCCATATGTTGCCATTTGAGTAACACTATCTATGATAGTTTCCCCTAAACTTTCTTTTTCAAATTCTGCATTAGATCGTCTACCCCATCTTTTCAACAAGTGGCAATCCGGTATTCGGCTCATGTGATCATAGACCATGATTCGAAACATGTGAGCACATGGGATGCCAATATCATCAAATGACATACATGAGCACTTCATTTCTAGTGTCTCTCTATTCAACTCCACTCGCCAAGTAGAACTGGTGATCCATATTTATTCAAGAGGTAAACTGTGTGGTTGCCAAATGAACCAGCCCTCTCAGGATTATACATGCTGCACTTGATCATTTCATCACGAACTTTGAAAAGCATAGTACGGGTGTAGAACTCCATTGCGTGTTTTTCCAAATTCGGAAAGGTAGTGGTCATTACAATGGTACTATTTTCGGTGTCACTGTGTTCTTTGCACTTTTGATGCCTCAGCCATGCAATTCCCATTTCGTGTCCATTCACAAACTCGAACAATTTCATGCCATGATCCAAATACATTTTCATCACATCATTCATTTTTTCACTTCTTTGGGTACTTCTCATTCCCGTGAAGAAATTTTCCCATAAGTATGCATGTGCCCACAACCTTCTCCGACGATAAGCTATTTTCACTCATTCATTGTCATGTAGTGCACAATTCTTGACTAATTTCCTCCATTCCAGTTCAAACCGCTCCTCAGTGTAGTTTGAATACACACATCTATGAAGGCCCTCAAAAAAGTCATCATAGTTTTTCACACCTGTTTTGGCATTTTGTTGAAAGTGCCAGGAATATAATCGGTGGTGTGCTTCTGGAATAACAGTTTTAATTGCTTTCCTAATCGATTTGTCACCATCTGTTAGAACTGATACAGGCTTCTTCCTGAACATTGCCGATATGAATGTCTAAATTATCCAAATGTAGTTATCAGCATTTTCCTCTGACATCAGTGCACAAGCAAAGACACAGGTTCGGAAATGATTGTTTACCCTCAGCAAGAATAACCAATGGCTTGTGATATTCATTCATCTTGTATGTTGAATCAAATATCAATACATCTCCAAAATAACGGTAATCATCTCGAGACCGTGAATCCGCCCAAAAAAGAGTGCGCAGTCTACTGTCGTCATCCAATTGGTACAAATAATAAAACATCGGATCATTAGCTTGCTTTCCAGCCAAGAATGCAACTACACATTCTGCATCGCCATCAGCAATTTCTTTCTTCCTCTCAGCATCTATCTTGTTGTATAGATCTTTCAACATGAATCTCAAATTGCTTTACCCACCGGCTTGCAACATAAAAAATTTCATGATCTGACTAGTTCTGGCACCCATCCTTCGCAAGCTTCTGGCTAGAGCATAATCTGCATCATTCACAGCTCTATGTGATCGCAAGAATTGGACACTTGATTTGCTTGCTAATGGGTGATTGTGTTCTTTCCAAAAGTTGGTTACAACATAAACTTCATCACTGGGCTTGTACTTTATCCGAAAACAAGCTTTGCAATTTGTTCTAAAGTCGGGTTTTGCCTCCCTCTGTCTATTTTGAAGATTTCTCCATTTTGGATTGCGCTCTCCTTCACACGAGCACACCCATTTTTTGTATTTCACAATCTCACTGTCAAACATCTTGAAATCACTTTTACGGATGCTAAACCCAATTGCTCTTGCGTATGTGTTGTAAAATAGCTCGGCATGTGACTCGGACGGAAATGTCATTTTCATCACTTCATCACTCTCAATGTCATCCACGCAAAATTGATCGAAGGCGATATCAATTGCAGTGCTCTTGACATTTTCTTCACCCCCAGTCTCTCTACTGCCATTTCCTTCCACATCTACATATGGGTCTTCTGGATATTCATTTAAATTTAACATTGATTGTCTTCCACACATGCCTCCACCATCTTCCATTTTTTTTCCTACAAAACAAAAGATTGCTTAGTATATAGCATTCACGTACTGCCAGAATTGGTATTCAATGCTCAAATCCTTTTTACTACATTTTATTCCCACGTAAACAGACTTAGTACTTCAACTTCACATGATATATGAATTCAAAAATATAAACACGCCGCTTTTAAACTTCACTTCTTCCACAAAATTCATAATTAAATTAATTATACAAAAAAATGTAATACATGTCATTCCTTTTTTTTTCTTTTAAAAAAAAATTAGTTAAATCTTTAAATTTAGTCCTACCAAAGAAAAAACAATGGAGTAGCAGGAAAAAAACATTGACTAATTTACGACTCCAGACTTAGTAATAGGATTTAAAGTCTTAAAAGAGGTTTTTATGTTAATTATCCACCATTTTCTCCCACTACCTTACTTACAATAAAAGTCATAAATGGACGAAAATAGTTTACTCTTTCATCTGGACACAAACTCATTCATAATTTGGTTGGTTGTTTTCTTCCAATACTTTCTCGCTGATAATTTATTCCGATTCTTTCTTCCAAATTTACATACATGAAAACTATGTCCTTACATAGTTTTTATTGTCTATCACATTCCTCTATTAATATTTTAAATTATTATTATGACATCAAATCCATGTCCTTGACGGAACCAATAGTCAAATAGTGACCCAAAACTTAGTGAAAATAATTAAACACAAAATTAGTTGCATAAAAATTGACTATTTTGTACTTCGTAAAAATTAATCAGACAAAGAGATGCATATCCCACCGCATAATGCAAGACCCACAGATAACATTTTCCTCTAACATTAGTGATTTATCTAATTATTTAAAAAACACAAACGTGGTCTTTATCAAAATTTAATAAATATTACTTACCTTCTTTTCAATTTTGGGAGGTTTTCTTTGTTGATTTTCCGCCTACTTTTCTTCCATATACATTGTGATGGATCCTTGCCATTCTTGAACAATTTATAGTATAGGTTCAAAGTAATGCCATTTATTATTCACAACAACCATTTTCATTCATTAAATTTTTAATAACTCATTTCCAAAAGCTTGAGTGGCTGTTGGTGAAGGCATTGAATGCAACTTGGACAGCATACCTTGGCACTAATCCTCGGATAATCTAGTTGCTGTACAACTAGATTGAATTTTGTCTGATACAAATTCGTTGGGAAGACCATAAATTTTAAAGACGTGGACGGTACAATACAAGAATATGCACTTTTGTTTCTGTAAGCCAGGCCCCACTTCTTTCATTTTTTAATACACATGTTCCCGGTTATGCATCTACAACAACCGGTCATAACCCAAGGCAGAAATAGGACATTTTATATGAATATTTATTTCATCAATCATTGCACTTATCATTTGTTGAGTTGTCACTCCCACATTGAACAAAGATAAATACTACACGTCTAGTATTGAGACAAATACTAGATTGCAGATGGATCCAAAATTCTAATGTCATCTAATGTAGTACAATACACTTCATTCCCAATTTTTCTGACCACATTTATTAATCAATTTACAAAAAGTAGACTAACTAATTGAGGAGGCATTTGTTAAAATAAGTATTTTCAAAACATACTTAATCGAAAAAAAGTTCAAAATACCAAAAAAGAATACGTTCAAAACATGACTTATACTATTTTCTAGCCAAAAAAAAAAAACTTGAAATGTTCACCTAACAGATAATGAGGCGCATAGTTTGTTTATCACACTATGTTCATATTTAATGTGCATCTTTTTTTAATAAATATTTACTAATAAGAGTAATCAATACAGCACTAAAATTAGTATTAATTGAGGGATACATGAAGAAAGTATTAAGTAAAAATAATTGCATTAACTACACAAACTTACCCTTCTTAATCTGCGTCAAGATGGAAATGGCCTATTTTTACGTCGCTGAATGCGTATTTAACTAGACAACATCTGCACACCTAACCAACTCTTTAGAAAATAAATTACATTCTTAATCACATAGGCCACAGCAGCTGGTCAACTATGGCTCTCTCACGAACGATTCGTATGATCGTCATCCAGACCATTCTCTGGATCCTGTTACCATTCTTCTGCATCTACAAGTTCCTGATGTTTTTCTACAGATACTTTTCAACCGAAGACATCAAGGGAAAAGTAGTTCTAATCACAGGTGCATCATCAGGAATTGGAGAGGTACGTTCAAATCCATGATTTTGTTCTCACGGTTCCATTTCGGTCGCTCTTGATCATTTGTGATTACCATTTACCATCCCATCAAGTTCTAGAAGAATGATGAATATTCATATGGATGCAGCACTTGACATATGAATATGCCAAAAGAGGAGCTTGTCTAGTTATTGTTGCCAGGAGGGAGAATCTCCTCAAGGAGGTGGCAGAAAATGCCCGGAAACTTGGCTCGCCGGACGTTGTCCCCATATGTGCAGATGTACTCAAGGTCGATGACTGCAAGAGATTTGTTGAGGAAACAGTTGACCATTTTGGCAGATGTAAGTATTTCCATCACCAACTTTTGCAAGAAGCGTATAGAGTTTTACAAAAGAGCCTAATCACTAATCAGTTTATTTGCAGTGGATCATGTTGTCAATAATGCCGGAATTGTCTCCATGTGCTTAATTGAAGATGCAGCTGACATTACAAACCTCCAACCTGTTATGGTAATTAACCGTCATGAGTTGACTGTTTAGAGAGTGTAGGAATCAATCTATTAAACCAAGTTCCATGTACTTCGAATTTTCAGGATGTGAACTTCTGGGGATCAGTTTATCCGACTTACTTTGCAATTCCTCACCTGAAAAGGTCCAAGGGATCCATCTTGGTTAATGCATCATCAGCTGCAGTTTTGAGCCCACCAGGATTGAGCATCTATTCTGTAAGATACTTTGCATGAGCTTATTCTGTTCTGGACGTATTTGGCTTTCTTTTCAGGTAAACTGTTCGAAAATGTCGTAGTATATAATTGATTTTTCAGGCAAGTAAAGCGGCTTTGGTCAGCTTCTACGAGACGATGAGAGTTGAACTAGCTTCTGAAATCTCTATAACAATTGCAACTCTTGGTCCTGTAGAGTCAGAGATTACCAAAGGGAAACACATGACCAAGCATGGAACTACAGAATTTGACTCAGAGTTGGTAAATGTAAGACATCTGATCATATAGTTTATAAAAAGTTTGAAAGTTCTCTTGGGTAATTAGGTACTTCAACAATATAATCAAAAAGAGAAGTTCATCTAAAATGAGCAATTCATTGAATATTGTGGTGATTATGTTTTTGTGCAGGTTTTTTTAGATGCTGATCAGCTGCCAGCCATGAGCTCCCCTGATTGTGCAAAAGCAATGGTGGACTCGGTATGCCGGAAAGAAAGATATGTGACAGTACCCAAATGGTGCAAGGTCCTATTCCTGCTGAAGATATTATGTCCTGAACTAATTGAATGGGCTAGCTACCAACACTGCTTGAAGATAAAATCCTGGGGAGCAAAGGCTACTCCAGTGCCTCCTCGTTCACAAAGTAAATCAGACTAGCTGCAGTTTTTGGCTGTAGCGTGCAAACTCTAGATAATCTTTTTCCTAATGAAGTCATCATCCCAGCACAAGCCATGAAAAGCCGGTGATCATTGTCGTTGGAGTCGGCAATTGGTTCTATTTTTGCGTGACGAAACATGCAAATTAAGTGTCTGTTTTGGGACATTGTTTTTCATGGAGAAGCAAAAATTCTTGGTTATATTCATCAGTGTAACAGCTTATATTAGATCATATAGAGAGAACAGAGGTGGAAGATTCATAACACGAAAGCTGACATCTTTAAACAGTTCACAGACACTAACCATTCCGTTGTTCAAATCAGGTCATCATGCTTCATTCTAAAACTACAATTTGATAAAAATGGTTTCAAGTTAGATGATTTACTTTGTTTGGATTCTTCATTTGGGAATTGAATTTCAATTATATAGACGCCAAGAAGGAGAAGACTTGGGCGAGCGTGAGGTGCAGTGGCTGCTAGTCTTTTTTTTTCTGGGATGAGATGGCTGCTAGAATTTTTGTTTCATCTTTCACTGAAAAATAGTCAGGTGATAGGACAAAGGAAGGAAACTTGAAACATCGCACAAAGGGGAACTACCACTAATTATCATAAACCCCAGGAAACGCCTGTTAACTTGTTCCTGATAAGATTCTCCTATTTTTCTGACAATCTCCCTCTGCTCTTTTAAAAAATGGCAACCAGTCAAACCAGAGAGATTCAAAATAACAGCAGCAATATTTTTTTTACTACAAAGTAACCAACCTCAAAATGGTATCAAAACACTTAAAAATCTTACCAAAGCAACTTTATACTAGCGCATCGGGTGAATAGCAACAACTTTAGCTACTTAGCATGATGTCAATCAAGGGAATGGTACACTTTCGAAACATTCCAGAAGGGTATTCCACAAATTAGATTCAAGGCCAAAGTAGTGGTAATATTTTGCAGTGGTATCCAATTGCTCATCAGCACCTGATTTTGCAAGAATACTCTTCAATGGATCAGAACTTTCATATTACTATCTTGACCTGACAATGACATGTTGAATAGTGGATCGTTGCTTAACATGGCCAGTGTAAGTATTCCTTCTTACCAGTTACTACTACCTAGCTAGTAAAAGCTGAGACCTCTAACTCCACATTAACCTGACTCTAATATATCCAAAGCTTAAAGGGAGAGGCGAAACAACCTAAAAATGCAAAATCAACCAATAACAAAAACCAACGTTTTATACAGCATTTTCCTAAGCTGGTACCGGACACTTTTGAAGTTTTAAGGCTCAGATATGTCTAAATTAGGTCAGGGAAACAGAAAGTGACGCCGCCATGGCTGCAACACCGGTTGCAACGTGACGTGAGGGAAACACTGAAAATTAAAACAGACAGAGGACCCAACCCCAGAAAGAGGGATGGATCCTCTCAAACCCCTCCTCTCCCCCTCTCCCTCACATTTGCCATCCGGGTTGCCCAGCCAAGATACGGGTCGGATTTGCCTCAAACACACTGACCATTTGCTCTACAAGTTAAATCATCACAGCCCTCTTGTTGCCTTAGAAGCAGATGAAGAAGAAGAAGAAGAAGGACAAGGGTCAGTCATGTCAAGAAGAAGCAAGACGTTAGAGATCATTAAGGCTCCGTTTGGTTCGCAGGAAAGTCACATGGGAGTATTAAAGTCATTAGCTGAGAAAAGAACTGTTCCACGAAGAAGGGCTGTTGGTTTTCAAAAGAGCGAGAAGAAATCACAGGCAGAGAAAAGGAGATGGGCAACCACCCTCACAGAAATCCCAATCCCTCTGTTCGCCTCATTTTCTTAGAGAGCTGAAAATGTTAAAGCATCGTTGGATGAGGGGTTAGATATATAGGGAAAAATGCACTTTTCATCCTCAAAGTTTGGGGCCTTGACCAATTTTATCCTCAATGTTTAACCCCAAACACATTTCATCCTCAATGTTCCGTAATTTTGACCAATTAAGGACAATTGACGGGAATTGGAGGACAAATCAAAAATTGGGACGGAACTTTGCACGTGAGAAGCACAATTCGTTAGATCCAACTTTATACCCAATATAACCGGGTCAAACCGAATGGATCCATTTTTTCTAACGGACAAAAATGCACAAAATAGCAAAACGAAAGGAAAAAAGCTTCTGTCTTCTCCTTCTTTCTTCTCCGTTGTCAGCCCTAAAAATTTTTGTGCCAATCTTTCCATCCACTTTTCGAGCATCTGCTAGCAAGAAGGAGGGCATAGACGGCATCCGTGGAGCATTTTAGGTGAAGAAAAATATGACATTGCGGAAGAAAGAGCTCCACATTTGTCCACCCCCAAATTACGGTATTTATATCCAAAATCAACAACTACATTGCATAAAGATATGTGTTTTTTTGGAGAAGGAAACCTGATATGTGGTCCCTTGTGTTTGTACTGTTTCCCCACTACAATTTACGGCTATTTTTTTTCCAGATTTGGCCATTTGCATGAGGTATAAATAAATCAAAAAATTTGTCTTGGTTTGATTATTATAGTGTGAATGTGGTCCCTTATGTCTGATGATAGTTGCCGATTGACTATAAATTTGTGGTGAGAGTGACTAATAAACAATAATACTTGGTATATTTTGCCGGCCATGTGTATCTGGCCATGTGTATGGAAAAAGTGAAAGTGGTCCTTGTTTGGTAGTTTTTGTGTGGGTCAACAATTTGTTATGCTGAAATGATGAAGCATTTTTTTTTCCTGAAGAGTCTGATCTATATTATTTTCTTTTCTTTAACCAGAAACGGGCAGCACATTTATTACATTAAGATGTCACCATGGAGGCCTCATTTCATATACTCCTGATCCCCATTACGAAGGTGGAGATTTGTGTGTGTTTGACTATGTTGAGAGTATAGGTCTAAGTGTTTTTGAAGTGGATAGATTAACTGAGAGTGCTGGTGTATATGGTCATAAGGTGTACTATGGTTGGGAAAATAACACCTTTAGGAGGATAGACAGCAGTAGGGAGTTAAATGGTTATGTTAAGGGGGAGGTTGGACCAACTAAGGAAGTTAACTTATATCTTGAAGTATCTTTTCATGAAATTCTAGTGCAACAACTTGGTTATGATCCGTATGAGGTAGATGAGACAGAAAATGAACTCCAAAATGGTGATGGTAACAATAATATTAGGGATGAAGGTCAAGGAAGGTGTGCTGCTAATAATTGTGATAATGATTCTGACGCAAGTGATGAGACTTTTTTTTCAGCTATTGATTCAGATTATGAAATAGGTGATGATGCTGATGATGGTATATTTCATGATAATGTTGACAAAAATGCTGAATGGTTGGGAGTAGATAATCACAGGAAAGAAAATGTGGTTCCTGATCCTTTGAATGAAGCAGAGGTGGTTCCTGATTCTGATGAAACAGAACAGGTTCCTGATTCTGAATCTGATTTTGAAAGCATTCATGAGTCTGATGATGAAGAGTCTAAATTGAGGTCTCGTACTTTTGATCCTAAGCATATTGACAATCCAAAATTAGAGCTGTATATGTCCTTCACAAGTCTGAAACTTTTCAAGACTGCTGTACATAATTATAGTGTGAAACAAGGCAGGCCTTGTAAGTTTGTGAAACAAGATAGAGTGAGGGTGAGGGCTAGATGCAGAAATAGTGAATGTAATTGGGTTATATATGCTAGAAAATTAAGTGGGGATGGAACTATTCAAATAAGAACATTTGAAGATAATCACACATGTGGTTTTACATATGATAATCCTCTTGTGCATTCTGGATGGGTAGCTAAGAAGTACTGTGAAGAGTTTAGGTGTAATCCTAAATTAGATTTGGAGCATTTTAGGAAGACAGTAATGAAAGAAAATAGGTGCTCCTTCACAAAAAATCAAACATATAGGACAAGGAGAAAAGCAATGAAAATTGTTCAGGGCAGTGAAAAGGACCAGTACAGCAAATTAGGAGTTTATATGCATGAAATTCTAAGATCCAACCCTGGTAGCACTGTTATAATGAAAACTGTTGATGGCTTTAGAGACTCAAAAACAGGGAAAGGCAGATTTGAGAGGCTGTACATTTGTTTTGCTGGAGTGAAGCATGGTTTCCTAACTGGATGTAGGCAATTTATTGGAGTAGATGGTACTTTTTTGAAAGGATCAGTAGGAGGAGTTTTGCTAGCAGCTGTTGGAGTTGATGCTAATAATGGCATTTTTCCAATAGCATATGCTGCAGCAGAGGGTGAAAGTAAGGACTCATGGTGCTGGTTCTTCAAACTATTGAAAGAAGATTTGAAGATTGAAAAGGATTATGAGTGGACAATAATGAGTGACAAACAAAAAGGTCTAATTGAAGCATGTGATATGATTTTTCCAAATGCAGCCCACAGATTTTGTGTGAAACACTTGCACAATAACTTTTCATCTGCTGGTTTCAAAGGAGAAGGTTTGAGGAGAGCGTTATGGACTGTTGCCAAAGCAACAACACCAGCTCAATTCAGTAGCAGAATGGAAGCAATGGCTGAAATTGATATAGAGGCAGCCAGGTGGTTTGATGGCAAACCACCAAGTCAATGGAGCAGAGCTTATTTTAGCACTCATCCTAAATGTGCTATGTTATTGAATAATATCTGTGAGTGCTTCAACAGCAAAATTCTTGATGCTAGGGAGAAGCCAATAATTGAAATGTTTGAAACAATACGGTTGTACATGATGCAGAGAATGCAAAAAAATAGGGATCTGGCCAAAGAGAAGTGGCAGACTTATCCTTATTGCCCCAGAATTCTTCACATTATGCAGAAAAATGTAGATAGAGCACCTGACTGTTTTCCATTCAAGTCAAATGATGATCTTTATGAAGTCAGTTGCCCATATGGTGACCAATATGCAGTGAACATCAAGGAGCAAACATGCTCTTGCAGAAAATGGGAATTAACAGGTATTCCCTGTCCCCATGCCATTGCTGCATTGTGGATGGCTAAAAAGGATCCTCTGCTATATGTTTCAAAATGGTATACAGTGGAGACATATATGAAGTGCTATGAAGGATCAGTGTGTCCCATGAATGGAGAAAGTGAATGGGGGCTTACTGATGTTGGTGAAGGTCCTTTACCACCCTTATATGGGAGAGCACCTGGAAGGCCTAAAAAGCTGAGAAGGAGAAGTGCAGAGGAGGTTCAACAAGCCAAGGAAAAAACTAAGAAGAAGGTGACAAGAGTGGGACAGATTAACAAGTGTAGATACTGTCATCAAAGGGGACATAATATGAGGTCCTGCAAGCTTCTCAAAGATGCTCAAGATCCTGCAGTTGCAGAAACTGATATTAGTTCAAGCCAAGTTGCTGCTTCTACCAACAATCCAGCTAGCCAAGATGGAAAAAAAGTTGTAAGTTGTTTTGATGACTTGTTACAGCTATCTTTGCTATTTGGTATATAAATGACATGTTTTCCTTTTAAACTGTAGGGAACAAAGAAAACCAAGAAGCCTGCTGCTGAGTCTTCAAATAAAAGGGTAGAAAAACCTGCTACATCTTTTGATTTTTCTGTCTTTATGCAATTTGATTTTTGCTATCTCACTGTTTTGTGCAGAAGAGACATAGACATACAAGAAGAGTTGCAGCTGCAGTTTGTAATGATGATTCAAACATTGAACATCAACAGGATGCTGAGCCACTGGTTGAGATTGACATAACATCCTCTGCCCCAGATCAAGTAGACCAGGATATGTTCGAAGTGTTTGGGCTGTCAAGGTCTCAAGTGAAATATAGCACCAAGGAACCCAGAACACAAACTAAAGAACAAGTACAGATGCCCTTCAGGATTAGAGATGTTCATATGCATGTTGCTGCTGCTGGCAAGGCAGATTTAAGTGTTCCTAGTTCATCTAGATCGAAGGGAAAGGAGAAAGTACTGTGATAGGAGAAACAACATGCTGAATTTTCTTCAAGCCAAGCTGCTTTTGTTCAAGCCAAGTTGCTGCTTTTGTAATTAGTGAATGACTTTTGTTGTTTCAACTTTTGCTTTGCCTAGTAATTATGGAAGTGCAAGCTGTAATGTGATAGCTGGCTTTATTTCATTTATGGACCCATGTTCAACAACAGATCATGTAGTTTGCTTTATTTCATTGAGAATGCACTTTAATTGTATTGAAGTTATGATATACATATATGGCAGCTGTTTTCATGTTCATCTGTTTGTATTATTTGCATTTATATTCCAACTTGGTTTATCAGTACATGTGGGACAATCTTGGTTTATCAGCTTAGTTGCCAGTTTGGTTTATTTGCATTTGTTTTCTAGCGTGGTTTATTTGCATCTGTTTGTATTATCAGTACATGTGGTTTATCAGTTCATGGCCATTTTATATTTATGATATGAACAACACTTTGACAAGGACCATTTTCTTACACTCAACGCATAGCTTTACAAACAAAATAAATTACAGAGTTCATAAATTGCATTGTTGCCAAATACATTTCCCTTCCTAAATCCCACCTTTTACATAAATTGCAGAGTTCATTTGGAACCTTTGTACAAACAAAATAAGTCCCTTTCTATACCCTGCAATTGGATATTACTTCATAGGAAAAAATGCAACTCTCGTTCCAACAACAAACACAGCCAGCTTCAAAATGTTCTTTCTTCTGCAATTTTACCAAAATCACTCCAGTCTTAGCAGCAACTTGCCTCCCTTTACTTTTTCCTCGCCTTTACTGCTCCAACTCAGTACTAGCAAAACCACCAAAAGCACAATTATTATAATAAAAAATTTCTCCCTCTTACGCATTCTTTCAACTTGTTCTTCCATTTTGTTAGTCTTTTTCAGCAAACCAGGAATGAGAACTCTCCCTCTTGGACAAATTGGCTCATCAACCCATTCAAAGTACCTGCATCTCTCGGGTCTCTACCATAACAATAATGACATTTCTCAGAAATTAGTTAGCTAAATTAACACATTGAAGGACCAACATTTTTAGACAAATATTTCTTACCGGCCACAGAGAGCAACCAAGGAATCTTCTTCCCGAATTCTCGCCGCGCCAACAGGTGCTCATTTTTGTTCTTAACCCACACTTGCAGAATGGAGTTGATGAACCACTGGAGACTTCAGAACTTCTGCTCCTCATTTAGGCAAAAATGAGAGCACAGGGAGCTCCACTGCCAGATGCTCTGAGGATGAATGTTTAAAGCTGCAAAGATTGGCAAGAAAATTTTGGGGTTGAAGGGCAGAGGGAAAAAGGACAACAATGGAGCTTTTCGTCCGTCCGTTGCATTTTGTTCCTTTAAAGTTAGCTCCATTCGGTTTTACCCATTTTTTGTTGGGTAAAACCGTTGGTTGTAACAGTCAATTGGATATTTCCCGTCAATTGTCCTTAATTGGTCAAAATTACGGAACATTGAGGATGAAATGTGTTTGGGGTTAAACATTGAGGATAAAATTGGTCAAGGCCCCAAACTTTGAGGATGAAAAGTGCATTTTTCCCTAGATATATAATACTCCATAAGGATACTCTTCCCTGTCAAACCCCATTCTTGATTGTTGGATGGGTCAAGGGCTCAAAGCCTGGAGCCCTTTTACTGTTTCTCTTACCACGAGTTCGAGGCAACCCTAATTTTGGGCCTCCCCGAACCCAAATCCAATTCGGGCCGCTGGGGATTAGTCGGGCCGCCTTCGGGTCTTGATCCGGACACCCCAGTGTCGACAAAAAAAAAAAAAAAAAGAACCCAAATCCAATTGATGGGATATCATATAATATTTTATATAATGTCCAAAAAGACTATACATAATTTAATCTCTAACATAATACTAATTAATAAGCATATGGTAATAAGCTAGCTAGAGTGATTGGCATGAATAGAGAGTAGTATTTCCGGTATTAATATTATATTCTGGTTTTTGTTTGTAATGTCTTCCTTTTTACGTGTAGAAGTATGGAACAAGCCTAATCAATCTCTGTTTAGCTGTGGATCATCTCGTCTATAATGCAGGAATTGGTTCCATATGCCTGATTGAAGATGCTACTGATATTACAAAATTTTGGGGATCAGTTTATCCGACTTACTTTGGTATGCCTTACCTGAAAGGTAAGGACAAAGGGGTTAATTTTTTGTGAATGCATCAGCTAGTCCAATTATGAACACAACAGGATTCAGTATCTACTCCATGAGAAACGTAATGCGTGCAGATGCAGGTTCTCTTGTAAAAAAAAAAAAAAACTCCGTGAGAAACCTAGATGTATGTATTTAATGCCTGATCTTTTTCTTTTTTTTTTTTTTTTGTCGACACAGGGGGTGTCCGAGTCAATCCTTACGGGACCCGACTAATTCCCCTGCGCTCCGGGAGAGGAGACCCCACTCCACACCGAAGACGTAAGCCACGGGACTCGAACCCTGGTTGCCAGGTAAGTGGCCATACCCTAAAGAGGGGGCACACCGTCCGAGCTACCCGTGGGAGCTATTTAATGCCTGATCAAGATGTTGCTACATCTTGCTAACAGAAGTTTTATTATCATAGTACCCCTCTAGCTCAAAAAGTTCAGTAGCCTTCAAATTAGGTAGTGCATCCTTTCGTCCCATCTCCTTCATTCATTCAATTAGACAAGAGTTCGATAGATTCCCACACTAGGACTCAATTAATAATGCCGTCTCCAAGATGCTGGCACATGAAGCTATATTGATACAGAATCATCCCCTCATAACTGATATTCATCAGTGCGAAAGGACCATCATTAATCGTTGAACTGATTACAATCACTTGAACTCTAATACATAATAACTTACCTGCTAGGTTTCTCTGCCATGATGCCTTCCATTTTTCTGTTATCCATTTCTGTTTTCCTCCTAAAACCAATGGAGCAATTTGTTTGTCAACTTTTGTAAGCAATACAAAGGTATAAAGACAAAGGTATAAGAGTAACAAGTGGGAGATCAGTTCAGCTTTGAATCCAATACCTAAGAGGCACACAAGCCAGCCACAGTCTCATTGCTCCTTCCTCAGCTATGGTTTTTCTATTTTGATGATTCGTCTGATTCCTCGTCCTAATGTTCCTTTGGACTCTCCTACCTTTTTTCCTACATCTAAAAAATCCTGACGATTTTTATGATTATTTTTCAGTTGAAAGCATCCAAGGGAACTACTGTCACAGGTGAATCATCAGGAATTGGGGAGGTACTGTACATTCCAATCTCCAACAATTTCAGTTTGATACATGCATTTTCCATGTCTTCGGCACCTTTCTCTTCGGCCTTCCTTGCTGTATATTATTGCATTTTCCATCTGGTTTTGAGTCTTTCAACGTCTACCTTTTATGATACAAATACGAGTAGAAATCCAATCAGTCTCTTTGTAGTGGACCATCTCGTCAACAATGCAGGAATTGCTTCTATGTGCCTGATTGAAACTGCTATTGATATTACAGAATTTGAGCCGGTTATCGTAATTTTCAAGATTCTGGTATATATGCCCACATACACGCACAACCAAGTTTGACATTAATTCAAATGGTACAGGATGTGAACTTTTGGGAATCAGTCTGTCCGATTTACTTTGCAATGCCTTACCTGAAAAGAATGAAGGGGTCGATTTTTGTGAGTGCATCAGCTGGTTCACATTTGAATCCACCAGGAGTTAGCATCTATGCTGTTAGAAACACAAATGCACTCAATGCCTGATAACACTTTCGCTACCAGTAAATACTTTTAAACTGCACTAATGATTTTTTAGGCAAGCAAAGCAGCATTGCTCAGCATCTACGAGACAATGAGAGCTGAACTGGCTCCAGAAATCTCCATAACTACTGCAACTCTTGGTGTTATAGAGCCAGAGATGTCCAAAGGGAAGTACCTCGACAGAGAAGGAATCACTCAAGTAAACTCAGATTCGGCAAGTGTAAGATACCTGGACCTAATAAAGATGTCAAATTTCTTTTATTAAGCACAAGAATGCAATCTTAAATGACATCAAATGTAAACGGTGGTTGCGGATGTTTGCAGACTTTTATTAATCAGCTGCCAGTCATGAGTACTAGTGCTTGTGCAAAATCAATTGTGGTTGCAATATGCAGGAAAGAAAGATATGTGACAGAACCAAAATGGCAGCGAGTTTTCTTCCTCTTGAAAACCTTCTGTCCTGAACTAGTTGAGTTTGCTAACCACATGTACTGCTTGCAAATGAAAGCCTGGTTAGCTAAAAAATCTTCCTTGCCACCGTCAGAACATAAAACAGACAAGCTGCAGAATTATTAAAAAAAAAAAAAAGAGGGCTGCAACATCTGGCTGTAGTCCACAATGACTAAATTTCTGATGGTACTTTAAGGTCATTTCCATCTCGGAAAGGTGAAGACTGAGTCGTGTTCTGAAACTCTAACCTCCAACACTACCAAGCTCCAAATTAGAACATGTAATAATACCAGTGATTCTAGATGGTATTCACCTAATATTGAATAATTGACTGTGTGTGTAAGACACATCAATTCTCTTTCCTGCGAAATGTAAGTCAAAAAACTGTTTGGCCAGTGACAAACAAAACCATTCTGATATTTGAGGTTTGTGTAATAGTGATGAGATTAAGCAAGAGACAAAAAAAATATGGAACTGTGTGATGACACAAAACCTATTGTATGGCTTAGAACTTCATGAGGTGAAAATTCTAAAGAGAAAAATACCATTAGTACTTCAGTATGGGTCATTACCCTATCCTGAAACTGCCAAGTTTTTAAATATGATGTATATGTTTACATGTTGCATTGGTACTTCAAGATTGATTGTTTTAGGCACCAAAGTTTCATATTCCACTCATATTATTTAACCCTCCTATTTGTCTGAGCTTGAACATAAACAGCACGCATCTCTAAGCAACAATTGTGCAACTTATGCGAAATTTCTGGTACTGAAGCCATGATTCAGCTCATGACATCATAAAGATACAAAATTCAATGAAAAAGATACAGTACTAAGTAAAAGATTTTTTTTTTTTTTAAAACCCAACTGCAAGTAAATACACAAACCTGTGCTGAAGAAATGAAAACTCTCCAAGTACAAACTTTGCAAAGAGCTAATTTCCAACAATGAACCATTCACAAAAAAACTGAAATACAAAAAAAAATTGGGAAGGACCACGACAACAGCAAATTTAGAGCAACATTAATGGAGATAAAATTTGCTAACATGCAAAACCACAATCTCAACACAGAAAAGCCTGATTTTGCAAAAGGATAGGTTTAAGCTAGAAGCCCACAAATGTAGAAGGTCTAACTTCACTAATCACCAAAAGAAGTGGTTTACCAAAACACATCCAACCGGAGGGACTGAAGCTTTGACCACGTATAAAAATCAGGAAATCCCAAATCAAGGTTGAATTTTGTTCATGTCGTATTTGACGACATGCCAAAAGGAATCTTAACGACAGTTATCTCAACCCAAAAATCAAAAAATTGACTGACAATTAAATCATCTGAAGCAAAACTTTAGCTCCCAATTGAACACACTCAACGAATGAACAGATAAAATGAGTGAAAAAACAGAGTGGAAGGCTCAGATTTGTGTAATTGAATCAGGCAAAGAAAATGTGACACCGCCATGGCTGCAAACTCCGGTTGCTGCGTGTAAGGAAGAAAAGCCAACCTCTGGCACCCTTACCACAACGCCATCCGGGTTGCCCCGCCAAGATACGGGTCAGCATGCCTCAAAGCCTGACTTGCTCCGAGAATTTAACAAGACGAAGATCGTCACAGCCTTATTCTTCTACTCAGGATCTTCCAAAGGATTAGGGGGCGCTTGATAAAGGTATGGAGTAGAACTAGAATCATCAGAATCAGTAGTAGTACTCCACAGAAACAGCTCAGGGGAGGTTTATGAAATTATCCCAGAAAACAGCAAAAGAAAGACTAAAGATTAAAGGGTTGTTGGTTATTATCATTTTCTTTCAAGAAAATGAAAAAAAAGAAGTCATGGGCAGAACGGAGAGGGGCAACCACCCTTACGGAATTCCCATCTTTCTCCATTGCCTCGTTCTTAGCCTCCCGGAGCAGCACCTTGGCGTCAAATTAACTCTTTCTTTGGGTGAGTACTTGGGTTTTAAAGGGTTTTTCCTTTTTGGGTCAAATTAACCCCTAATTACCTGGCACGGTTTGTTACCCGAGTTGGTTTGACTTTGATGGACCAAGAGCGTAATTTAGAAGGTGATGCATGGGTCGCACGGGAGTGACGGGACGGGGTTTACTAATTTGGAAACAAAGTATGGTTTTTTTTTTTCTGAGGAAAATAAAGTATTGTTCATCAGCAATAGTTAATGAATAATGATGAATGATCGGTCCAATATCGAATAACACGTATAAGTCCCTCCTGGACAGTTCGATTGATCACGGGAAGCCTCCTAAGATCCCGTTGTCCATTCTCCCCCATCAGGAATCGAGTCCCAGTGGTTACCGGTTCGAGGGGATGGAACCTCTCCTTTCGGACCTCAGGGGAATTAGTCGGGTCCGGCATACCCAAAGCCCGGATACCCCCTGAGTAAAAAAAAAAAAAAAAAAAGAATAGCACGTATAAAGTAGGGAGATTTTACTCTTTTTTTTTGGATATTATAGTTACAAATAAAATTCACTGTTAAATGATAAATGAAGTGTTATTGACAATTAAATTAAATATTATTAAATATTTAAAATTTAAAGTATTTATCTTTAGTGTGATATTTAAGTTGAGGGGACGGTGATAAAACAGGACCATAGAATTTTCCCATTTACATGCCTAAAATTGGAATGATTATTTTTGACAGATGTTATTTGCACTCATTAAAAAGCGTCCAGCACTCCATGCTTTAGGAAATATTATTGATTAATTGATCCTGTGTATCGTAAGATGCATAAATTTTCTTTTTCTTTTTTAGATTATTGCGATATTTTGGCCTACACAGATAAACAGATAATATTTGGTTATAGCAAAAATACGAAAAAACTATGGAGTTGGTACTTCAACTTGGGTCAATACCCTATATTTAAACTGCCAAGTTTTTAAACATTGGATGTGATTTTTTTTTTTTTACATTTTGCATTTGTTATTTAAGAATACTTGTTTTCAGCATCATATTACTGCCATAATCAATTAACACTATTCAGCCTGTAATCTGTGATTTTGAGCATAAACAGCAAGCATCTCTAAGTAAACAACTCTGCAATCTACGTCTAATGTGAAGCTCTGCAACTGAAGCTATGATTTAGTCCATGAGATCACAGATATCATAATCTACGGCAATCTATGCGCCACTACCAAAACAAATTAATACCATAATGTTAAGGGGGCTGTAAATCCAATTACAAGCAAATTCACAAACCTGTACCATAAAAAAGAAGCAAATATAGGTACAACCTTTGCTTGGAGCTATTTTTCTAACTACGGACTATTCAAAGTCATAGTCCAAGAATATTAGTAGATGCATACCACGCCTAAAACAACGCGAGGACGATCAGGGCATAAGATCCAACAAATGCATCCCTCAAACTCCTAGCAAAAGTAGCAGCAGAAGCCCCCTCTAGACCACACAGACAAAGAAGCTCATGCAGCACCTGCCAAGGAAGCTCATGCAGCGTTGGCAGCTGATGCTAGAAATAGCCAAAGACATTGCATCTTTTTTGGGATTGATACTCTGTTTTCCCAAAGGCACAATACTAGTGTGGATTTCAGTCCTGTCCTATTATCCAATGGCCTTTTCTTTGTGCTGCTTCAGATTTTTCCCTTACTTTTCTTTCCAAGGTATCTTTCCCATCCCCTTTCTTAAAAAGGTACGGTTTTCATAACTGGCAATGTTGTTGCAATTCATATCCAGAAGGAATCCATCTCAAAAGGTTAAAAAAAAGTAGGGTACGTTTGGAAAGATAGACTAAAGTGATGAGCACCAAAGCTCACACAACGATAGAACTAAAGAAAAAGCAGTACCAGAACAAAATTTTGCTCTTTCTTTGCTCTTTTTTATTTAAAGATGGATTATATTCAGAACAAAGTTGAGACACAAAGCATATGAGATACCCAATACAATACCAACATGGCTGATAATTCAATATCCTATGAACCACCAAACATCAAAATACTTCTAGAAAAGAGTTTCCCAGCCAAGACCAATATTTGATCTTCTGAATCAATACTAGCTATTAGCAGTGCATAATTACAACCTCATTTTTGGGGATCAGATACTTCCTAGTGGACCATCCCTTTACATTTTGCCAGCAATAGTAGTAACCTGATTTTCACTACTGCTGTTTAAGGCAACAACAGGAATGGGTAATGAGGATCTAACTGAGGTTCACCCAACTTAGGTTGATAAACAACTAGTAGCTGAGTAACCCCGTCAGCTCCACCCAAATCTGTACAAGAATAAAGTTCGTCTAGATAAAGAGAGATACATATCAGGAAAGATAAATGAATTTTGGTCACTACGAGGACAGACTAGCGTTGGTCTGTGATCAGGCAATGAGACCAAGAGATGCTCCCGCAGCTGCAAATCTGAGATACTTACCAGACTCTTCTGTTGGAATCATTCTGGTTTCCCAGCCAAGATATGTTCTGGATCACCTCAAAATGCCTGCAAAAGAAAAACTTGCTCCATTTGGAGAGTAAATAATCATCACAGCTTTTTTGATGTTTTCATTTCTTTTTCAAACTGGAAAACTAGAGGCTTGGAAGTTTTCCATGATGTATGAATAAAGAGGGCCTTTTGGTTCACATCAGTAACAAAAGGGCGGTAAGTGCAATTAACCCTTGCTTTAAACTCTCAATGGCTGTTGGCTTCTTTGTGATGAAGAAAGAGATCATAGGCTAAAAACAGAGAGAGGCAACCACCCTTAAGAAGTCCCATCTCTTTGGTGCATCAAGGGTTACCATAATTCCAGAGCAAAATTAACAATTCAAGGGTTACCCAAGGGTTACCCTAAATTAACAATTCAAGGGTTACCATAATTCCAGAGCAATATTTGTCCTGCCAGGGCAACTTTGAACAGAAAAGAAGTTGCAACAAACACCTTTCTTGGACAAAACTCACACATACACGCATGTATCAAAACAAAGGCTCAGATGTAGAGCAGCAAAATCAGGCAAAGAGGAAGGGGAACAGCCATGGCTGCAAACGCTGTTGCATATGGGGAAAATCCCATATCATCAGGGTTGCCCTTGCCAAGATACGGTCCCATTAGCATCATGCCTGATCTGCAGCTCAAGAGAAGATGTACCATCACAGCCAATATTAACAGAGGAAAAGAAAAGATGACGGACGAATGGTGATGATCAGACAACCATCCAAAGTGTACTAGGGCATTTGTCATGCCTTTCCTTTTTATTTATTTATTTTTTTTTTTTTGGCTTTTGCTTGATAAGGGCTGTTATATTTTTCTTCAAATTAATCATCAGGAAATAGCAGAGATAGGGGCAACCACCCTTAGAAACTCCCCAAAACTCTCTCTGCGCCCTCATTTCTTTCATTCTTTGAGATGAAAGAGGAATTCCCATAGAACCCTCTGATCATGAAAGATTAACGAAGTAAAGTTAATTACTTAAGGTCGTGTATTCGAACCCACTTTGTGTAGTGAATGGTTATTTCCATATAGATTGGAATACAACACCATACTTGCACATTCCATTCACAAGTATAAAATAACCAACTCAAGAAGTAGAAATGCATATAATAGCATAGACAAGGCTCAGAACTTGCATTTCATCAAGCATTGATGACGTTGTGAACTGTGACACCGCCATGGCTGCAAAACCAAAAGTTGCATCCAGTTGCCCCGCCAGGACACGGGTCAGGTTATACCATCAATGCTAGTTCATTTCCTCGCAAGAAACATTACTACGATAGCATCATCATAGCCTCTTTTTCCATCTCTCATTTTCTTTGCTCATTTCGTTGTAGTGTTACCACTTACTACCACCACCACCACCACTACCACTAACAACAACAACAACAACTATGAGTTCATCATCATCATCATCATCAAAAGCACACTGGCTCAGAACTTTTACACGAAAGCGCTCGCTTGAACAAAAAAACACAAAGGGCTGTTTACTTATGCAACTAAGATATCATAGACTACAAAACAGAGAGGGGCAACCACCCTTAATTCAAGAAAATCCCAATCTCTCTGATTACCTCATTTCGCCTCAAAGAAAATGGCTCAGATCTTTCATCAGAGCAAAAGAGGGAGAGAAACACCGCCATGGCTGCAAAAACCCAGTTGCATGCAAAAGGGAGACGGGAAAGAATCCCCCATTTTCAGGCCATCAGGGTTGCCCTGCCAAGATACGGGTCGGTTCACCTCAAATTACCCTGCAAAAGAAAAACTTGCTCCGATTCTGAGAATGAAAAGTAATCATCACAGCCTTTTTGATGCTTTCTTTTCTTTTCTTTCCTAAACTCGCAAACTAAAGCTCCTGGGAAGTTTTCCAGGGAATATGAATACAAGGGCCCGTTTGGTTCGACTCAGTCGAAAAAAAAAGGGGCGCTAAGTGTAATTAACCCTTCTCTCAAACGATGAAGGGATGTTGGTTTTGCTGTAACGTGATAGAGAAAGAAATCACAGGCTAAGAAGCAGAGAGGGGCAACCACCCTTGAAGAAATCCCGTCTCCCTGCTCGCCTCATTCCAGTCTCGGAGCTCCCAGTTTTCACTTTTTCCAGTCATTCCTGCGTAATATTTGTTTGGGTGACAATGATGTTAATGGGCTCTGGAAACACGTTTAATACTTTCCCAATTAACTCGTCGGATTTGGGTCGGAGCTTCAGCTAGTCGCTGTTGCCCGGTTTCATGAGCTTTGGGCAAGTCGTATTTATCTATTGGTGCAGCCCATCTCAGTTACTGGATTGGAATAACACTTTGCTTTTCAGGGATTAAAAGGCAAAAAAGAACATTTGCCTTGCACATTGATTAGTTAAAAGTATAATACAATGATTTAAATTTTTATGAGTATATGCCTTTTATGTGCATTTTGATAAAAAAAAAAAAAAAATTTCGCCTATGCTTCTAATTAGTGCTTGGCTGGGCTTGGACTTGAGAAACCAGAATCACAAAGGAAACAAGTTCCGGGCGAAGTTTGTAATAAATTTTTGGCCGGGTTGGTTAGTTTTTGCAACTGGGCCAATGCTTCCTTTCTATTTTCTTTCTCGACAGAATTCATTTTCATTTTCATGGTTCTGGGAACTGGGAAGCTGTGGTAGCATTTTTGCATGATGTTGAAGAGAAGTTGTTGCTGCCAAAGAGAGGGGCATCCAAGGTCGCTTCAGTATCGTCCCAAGATCCATGTAGTATAAGCTTTGCCTATCCAAAGAAAGTGGACAAATGGAAATGGGATATATGATTCCTTGCGATGTCAGAAATCGGAAACTTGGGTAACTCCAGGAAGTTGGGAAGAGAGAAACTGATCTCCTTGAAGATGTACATGGAGAGACTAAAACTGATCCGATTCTAGATAATTTTACCTAGCCATAAATAACAAGAATATGATCAGAAGAGTGCGGTGCAGCAACAGTAGCCCTACATATTTGCACTAGAAATTTCAATAAGAAATACACCAGTTTTAGAAAGAACAATTCTACAGACACTTAACACAGATACCTGCAATAAGACGACAGAAATAAGAAAACCCAAAATGAAAATATCAACTACAGTTGAAGTATTTAGCACAGCAGAAACTAGAAAACTCTAACAGAACACAAAATCACAAGAGCCATGAATAGCATCATACACATGCAAGGACAAGTTGAATTGCGCAGAACTGCAGAATTGTAAAACCTTAGTTCGAGTAACAAGAATTTCTGGTTCACTAGACTGACCAGCGAAAGCTGAGGCCTAAATACAGGTTGGCAAATAATTTCAGTTTTAATTTCACCTCCGATCATCAATAGCTTCTCCAATGACGCTTATGATACGGCCAAGAGCAGCTCTACCAACAGGCACCGTAATACGGGAGTAGTTGTTGGGCACCTGCTGCCTACAAACAAGACCTGGAGTAGCCCATAGATACACCTAACAAATTCTCCCTTGTATGCTGAGCCAACTCAAATACAAGTTGGATCTGATTATCAAACCACCTCCGGCGCCATCAAATTGGCACCCCTCCTTCCTTGAATCTAATATCAAGGACAGCATCAATCACTTGACAAACTTGCAGAATAGCACCCTTTCCAGTAAAATCTCGGTGTTGGTGTATAGAAACAAAAAGCCAATGGAGCCATGGTGGTGATTCATATTGGGCCATGCAGTTATGAGAAAAGCCGGCAGAGAAATGAGAAAAACCTAAAAGCATATACAATAAAAGAAAAGATCAGAAAATCCTTCAAAATAAAATGAGCAACCTATAAATGCTAGAAGACTAAACAGGGAAAAAAAAAACTCTATTTCCAATAAGACCAGTAATGTGAAAAAGGAATCCTACAAGATGAATATGAGGCTCAGATTTGTACATCAGGCATTGAGTATGTGACACCGCCATGGCTGCAAATCACCGGTTACATGAAAGGGAACATAATCAGTCATCAACCACTCCCATAGAAACAGTATGCCATCCGAGTTGCCCTACCAAGATGCGGGTCAACTTCTCATCAATCAATGCCTGATTCCATTGCTCATAAGAAACATCATCACAGCCTTTACTTTCTTCTACCCTCTTTCTGTTTTGGATTCATCAAAGAGCAAAAACAACAACACCAGCAGCAGCAGAAACAACAGGCTTGTTCTCAGTCTATTATTTCACCTGATCATAGATTCTAATTTTGGATAATCATTTTTTATAATTTTTTTTGCATCTGCATTTTACATTTGTTAATGGCCAAAAAATCTGAAATCCAAATCCACCAATGAGTAGCCTCAGCTGATTATGATTATTCTCTAGTGCCACTTTCCATAATCAGCTTTTACAAAATCTAAAGCATACAAGAACAAGCTCAATATCAGCTGCATTCTGAAGTCTGATTATTATTATTATTACTACTACTACTAGATACTAGTAATGAAGGGCCGTTGGTTTTGCATTGGGTAATGAAGAAATCACAGGCGAAACAGAGAGGGGCAACGACCCTTCTAAGAAATCCCATCTCCCTGATGCCTCATTCTTAGAGCTAAAAATTACCAGTGACAGGTACCACTATTCAAGGAGGATTTCTACAAGATTCGAACACACACAAAAAACGAGGCTCAGTTTTATAAAAGAAATGGGTAAAGGGGGAAAGGTTCCGCAATGGCTGCAAATCGAGTTGCATGTGAGAAGGGATAACCCATAAAAACATACCATCCGGATTGCATCACAAAGCACGTGTGAATTGCATCACAGCTACAGTACCAGAACCAGAACAAATAATACGATATTTGTGAATTCCTTTCTTTTTCGTTTTCCAAGGGTGGTTTATCTTTCTTCCTTGTTTGAGGACTGAGAAATCATTGGGGGAAATGCAGAGAGGGGCAGCCACCCTTAGAAACTCGCCCCAACAGTACACTCTCTCTGCCCCATCATTCTTTCGATCTTTCAGTTGAAAGAAGTATAATGCCTCATCCCTTAGAGGCTACATGAGTAAAGGGACAATTTCAGAAAGGCATGCTAACGATGTGAACCTTGAGAAAAATGGGCTCAGATCTTTTAAAAACTTTAGGCTTTGGGCAAAGAAGTAGAGAAACACCGCCATGGCTGCAAAACCCTGTTGCATGCAGGCCATCAGGGTTGCCCTGCCAAGATACGGGTCGGTTCACCTCAATTGCCCTGAGGGAGAAAAAAACAACTCAGCTCCCATTCAGAGATGTAAAATCATCACAGCCATTTTTTATGGGACCATACAAAATCTCTCTCTCTCTATCTCTCTCTCTCAAACTCCCAAACTAGGCCCAAGAAACTTTGCAAAGTTGTCGGACGCCATGTTTGGTTCCAGTGAATGCTAGCAGTAGTAGTACAAAAGGGTGATCTGTGAAATTAAACCCTGAGAAGGATGGACACTAAATTAAACAGAAGGGTTGTTGGCTTTTGAAGAAGAAGAAGAAGAAGACATCATTGGCTAAAAACGGAGAGGGGCAACACTCCTTGAAGAAATCCCACATCTCTCTGATGCCTCAATCAGTCTTGGAGCTCCTAGTTTTCAGTCCTCTGGTTGTTTTATCATGGAGGTTCAAACCCGATCATAACCCTCATTCATTCCTTAGATTAGAAGGAAGTGAGCAACACCACAGCCTCTGAAAAATCTGATTAGGGAGAAATTGACCACCATTGAAAATCCCTATTTCTCTTGCGCCTGAGTCTTCAACTTTTGATTATGAAAGAATGCAGATTGTGCTACAACAGCTTGGGTGGAGTGACAGAAGCCTTGGAAAATACACTTCAAAATTCCAAAAATTGAATAATTACAGCTTAAAAAATGTATGTTCATATCCAATGCAAGTAGCACTAGAGAGCAACCAAAACACAACAAATCATCTACAATGAATGCAGACTTGTAAATAATTACATTGAAAACGACAGAGGTAGAAAAATCTATATTGAACCAAAATCACCACTTCTTTTATTTTTTAATTTTTTTCCAGCAGGGAAGGGATGGGACTTAAGAAGCATGAGGGGCAGGGGGATTTGAACCCAGGACTTCTAATTCCGAAGGCCTCAACCTTAGCCACTAGACCAAGGCCTCATTGGCACCAAAACAAGGAGACTATCAACCCAGGGACTAAAAGACCCAATTCACCAAAACAATGAGCTATCCACTTTTACAGAACTGGTAAAAGGCTAAACAAGCGCAAATAGCAGTATTTAGCACATCAGAAATGAGAAAAACGCCTGAAGAAAACCCAGAATCATAAGTCGCAAAGAGATCTTATTTGAACAAGGATAAGCAGAAATGCACAAGCTGCATAAATGCATGGCCACTCTATGCCTGTGACTTCAACACAAGAATACTGCAAACAACAAGAACACAAGGCTCAGATCTGAATTTGACCAAGTATTAAGTTTGTGACACCGCCATGGCTGCAAATCACTAGTTGCGCTATAGTGAAAGAAACTAATACACAGAAACACCCAAGTAATAACTGTGCCATCCAGGTTGCCTACCAAGATATGGGTCAATTTATAAAATCAATGCCTTTTTTTCCTAGCTCACTACAAATATCATCCTAGCCGTCAACACTTTAGTCTTTTCTTTCCTATACTTCTCCAAGGCCTTTGGTCAAAGAGCAAACCAAATAACATAGAATTATAACTACAGTCTAAGTTTCAATTAGTAGTAGTAGCAGCAGCAGCAGCAGCACTGATTACTGGAAATCAAGGACGGTTTTTAAATTTGGTTAATTAACGAAGAAATCATAGGCATAAAACAATGAGGGAATCCCATCTCTCTATTTGCGTCATTCTCTGAGCTAAATTTACTAGCTAAAGATTCCCACCATGGCAGAGCCACTTGTTGCTACTGCCAACTAAATCACAACAAATCTCTCTCTCTCTCTCTCTCTCTCTCTCTCTCTCACACACACACTAACTAGAGAAAGGCCCAGATATGTACAGTAAAAATCAGACTAAGAGGAATGGGAACCAACATGGCTGCACACCCAATTGCATGTCATGGACTCTGGAAAATCCATCTCAAAAAATGCCATCACGGTTGCCCCCACCCCCAAACCCCACAAAAAGATACAAGTCCAATTAGCTCCCTTCCTGATATTCACAACTCAAAAACAAATAGTGAAGCACCATCACAGCCTAGAAATGCATATAATAGCACACAGGAAAAGAGGGCAGAGTGATTAAGGGTTTTGTGCTGTTACTATGAGGTACTGCTGCTGCTGCTGATAACAGCTGATTATTTTCCCAAATATATTTGTTTACATCATCATTACAATTTCCAATACACCTTTTTATTTTTCCAATTACCTTTTTATCTCACATACATCACATCACAAAAAGTGCTACAGTAAAAATATCTCAAATAACTTACAATCCAAACAAACCCATTAATGATGCTATAGCATATAGAATAACTCCATTTTCTTCTGTTTCTAAGAAGGGCTATTTTTCATTTTTATTTTTGTTCAAAGACTGAGAAATCATTGGGAAAATAGCAGAGAGAGAGAGGGGCAACCACCCTTGGAAACTCCACCAGAATCTCTCCCTGCACCCTCATTCTTCATTCTTTCTGTCGAGAGAGAAATGCCTCCTGATGCCCACTTATATTCATGGTTCAAAGACTCGGGCAAATAGGAGTCAACATGGAAGCCCCTAAAATTTGCAGAATCCAGAATTGATGGCAACTTGCTCGAACTCAGACTATTTATATTGAGTCCACTGAGTGAGTAAAAAAAGAAGCTAAATATCCAAGTCTACCCATTGCAACAGAGGCCAAAAAAAAAACAAAAAACTTTCTGCTTTTCTAAAATTTATGGAAAGGTAACAATAATCCTCCAAGAACATCCGAAAAACAATCAGTTTGTTTGGATACAACAGTATTTGGAAAACATTACTAATTGCATCATCAACACAATTTCCAATCAGCTTTTCATCTTTTCAATCACCTTTTTTCTCACATACATCACATCATAAAATGTGCTAGACTGTTACAATATAAAATTTTCCAAACAGTTCTCCATCCAGAAACACCTAATTTATAAAACAAAAATCCCCAAAAAAATAAGAAACTAATCTCCATGCTCATCTTCAGGCCAAACTTGTCTCCTCAAATACCCTAAAAAGAGCAGTAAGTGGGTGGGAGAGAAGGGGAACGGGAACGGGAACGTCAAGTGCAACTGAAGCTTCATTGAGCAAGGAGAAGGTCATTGCGGGGAGGGAGTGGGCAGTGTGATGGAGAGGAGAGGGGAAGTGACCCTTGGGTTGGAGTGGAGTAGGTACTGGCAACACGCTAGTAGGCTTAAGTTGTTTAGTGAATGCTGTTGTTGAAAAGGCATTTAAGGTGGAACGAATAAGGGATCCTTTTTGCATGCGTTTACAACAAGAAAAACATCAGGCTCAGATCTGTAATTGATCAGGCATTGAGTTTGTGACACTGCCATGGCTGCAAAACACCGGTTGCATCAAAGAAAAGTTTGTGATTCATCAAAACACCCCCCAAAATGATACCGTCCGGGTTGCCCAACCAAGATACAGGTCACTTTATATCACCAATCCCTTAGTGCCTAGCTTATCTAGAAATATCATCACGGCCTTTAACATCTTAGCAAAGCAAACAATGGAAAAATACATCCGCAGTCTTTGGTTCAGCTAGAAGTAGTAATAGTAGAAGCTGAAAACTAAGTACCAGAAATTAAGGGCTGTTGGTATTTATTTTTGGGTAATTAATGAAGAAATCATTGGCTCAAACAGAGAGGGGCAACCACCCTTCTAAAATAAATCCCATCCCTCTGTTTGCCTCATTCTCTGAGCTATCGACCAGTAATAGATAAACCACCATTTTGAAGATTTCCATAATGCCAGAGCAATATGCTTCCTTCCAGATAAAAATTGCAAAAATGTCTATCTCAAACAACACACACTAACGATGGAGTTAGAGTACTTCTAGAGTAAGGCCCAGATAATATAGAAAAAAATAAATAAATTAGGAAAAGGAGGAAGGAGACAGCCATGGCTGCAAAGCCCAGTTGCATGTGACGAGGAGGAAAAGAACCCATTTTGAAATAATGCCATCTGGGTTTTGCCCAGCCAACATACGGGTCCGGTTGCCTCCATTCACAGATTCCAACACAACAAAATTTTCTAGTACCATCACAGCCTTATGAGTAGTGACCACTGCTGATGCTGATGACGGCCGATGAGGATGAGGAGGATAACCATAACGAGGACGATGACTAGGTGTATAAACCGCGCAATAGCTTTTCTATTTTTATTGCCTTTTCTTTTCAGTCAAGGGCTGTTGATTTTTTTTTTTTTGGCGAAAAATTGCTGAGAATCATCGGCATTGTAGAAAGAGGGGTAACCACCCTTAGAAACTCCCTCAAACTCTCTCTACAACCTCATCCTTTCTGTCTAATATCCCTTCTTCTTCTTCAGGGCTCGCAGTTCAGAACATAGTCAATAAAAAAGCCGACCCGGATATCAACCCGGTGGAACCTCGAACCGGGTAATGAAGAAATCATAAGCTTAGCAGAGAGGAGGGGCAAAAACCCATCTCTCGGCTGCTTCGCTTTCTCAAGCTAAAACTAGACGAGCAAAACCAGACAAAAAGAAAGGCTCAGATCTGTCAAAAGGTCAGGCAAAGAGGGAGGAGCACCGCCATGGCTGCAAACCCAGGTGCATTTTAGCATGGAGAACCCATCTCAAATAATGCCATCAGGAGTTTGCCCAGCCAAGTTACGGGACCCGTAAACTCCATGCCCGATTTATAACTCAGAAAGAAAGAGAAATATCATCACAGCCTTATATCAAACAAGAAGAAGATGATGATGACGACGAAGATGACGGTGATGATCTTGATGCAGAGAAAGAGTGAAATGATGATAATAATAATAATAATAATAACAATGCATTCTTTCGTCTTCTCTCCGAAGGGCTGTTGATTTTTACTTTAGCGGGTCTGATAGAAATCATCGGGGAAATGCAGAGAGAGGGGCAACCACCCTTACAAACTCCCCAGCTCTCTCCCAGCGCCCTCATTCTTCTGAGTTGATTCCTCCAGTAGTATTATTCTTACTGAGTTGTGAATTGCGGGCGGACCATATACAAGCAGAGTGAAAAGGGTTGCGCGGTTTCCTCGAACGGGCTTGCTTGTTTAACCAAAGGGATAATATCAGAAACCTCCCCTGAGGTTTCTTGAAATATCACTAAGCTCCCCCCACATTTTAAAAATCTCTCTTACCACCCCTCAAGTGATTGTGGGGTCAGAAGTCACTAGTTGACTTCATCAGTTGCCAATAATACCCTTGTTTCTGCTGTTACCTTATAAAAGGGAAAAAAATTTAAAGTAAAGAAATTAAAACAATTAAATATTTTACTCTTAAAGCTTTTTGTGGACATTTTACTCTCAAACATTCAATTTATAATAAATATATAAACGTTTTTAAGTAAAATTCAAAAAGTGTTACAGTAATTTCTTACAAAAAAAAACTAGTAGGTTATCTAATTAATATAAATTAAATATTTTTTAAAAAATAAATATCCCATAAAGTACCAACTCTTTATGGCTTTTCTCTATTACATGAACCAAGTACCAGGTTTTATGAGCATTTTATTCTGAATCATTTAATTTATGTTAAATACATAAATATTTACAAATAAAATTCAAAAGCCATTACACAAATATTTTTACAGAAATAGCAGTAACCTCCCTTAAATATAAATGAAGTATTTGAAAGTAAAAAAAAATTTTCCATCACATACCAGTTCTTTACGAGTTTTTTCCATTATATGAATAAAGTACTAGCTATTTATGAGTATTTTACTTTGAATCATTTAATTTATATTAAATACATAAATGTTTATAAGTGAAATTCAAAAAGTGTTATACTAATATTATTACGAAAGGGAAACTATAAGGTTTTGTATTTAACATAAATTAAATATGTGAAAGTAAAAAAAGAAATTACCCACTTTTTACTAGCTCTTTACGAGTTTCTTCTATTATATGAATAAAGTACTAACTATTTATAGGAATTTTACTTGAAATCATATAATTTATGTTAAATACATAAATGTTTGTAAGTAAAATTTAAAAAGTGATATACTACTATTTTTACGAAAGGAAAACTAGTAGGTTTTGTATTTAACATAAATTAAATACGTGAAGGTAAAAAAAAAAAAAAGAAATTGCCCATAACATATCAGCTCTTTATGGGTTTCCTCCATTACAAGAATAAAGTAATAGCTATTTATAAGTATTTTACTCTGAATCATTTAATTTATATTAAATATACAAATGGTTGTAAGTAAAATTCAAAAAGTATTACACTCAAATTTTTACGAAAGAGAAACTGGTAGGTTTTGTATTTAACATAAATTAATTATGTGAAAGTAATACTCACAGGTAATTTAATTAGTGACTTAATTAAATGCATCCATTTCATAAACCCTAAAGGATGAGTTTAATTAGTTTAATTGTGTGAGTGTCCTAATTAAAGGATGAATTAGCCATTTCTTTGCCCAGTTACCTCTCCATCTACGCAGCTATTTCAAGCAGTAGTTTCACCTTTTAAAGGAGAAACTAGAAGCACTCAACATAGCCATTGTATGTCCAATGGTCATGCAACAGTGCTCATGCCAGAAAAATACTCTCAAATTCACATTTTCCACCTACCGCAACTTTCTTATGTCACTGTATCAATCAACCTAAGGGTATGAAGGGAACTAAAATACTCTCCCTCCTCCAAAATGCATTTTCTATTGTTACTTTTACTTAAAGGGACTGACATTGTTAAGAAAATGTCAATTCAAAGGGTGGTAAAAGAGATTTCCAAAATGTGGGGAGAGCTTAGTGATATTTTAAGAAACCTCAGGGGAGGTTTCTGATATTATCCCTTAACCAAAAAAGACTGCATTATTTACTTTTAGTACACCTTATTCAGACTTTGAATTTGAGATTATACTCCAATCCAAATATGGAGTTAACAAAGACCCAAGCCACCATTCTAGCATTTTGTTCCATTTAGATTAACGTAAATATTTGTAGTAGCTAATATTTGGTGTTATGAAACTATTGGACTGTATAACACACCACCAGCCCCAGCGGATAGCTCGGTTGGTTGAGACAGATCGTCTGTAGTTACAACAAGATCTCAAATTCGACCCCACGTGTTACCATTGTTGAGTATCTTTGTTGGATATTTTTTGGACAAAGCTCTGCCCAACCCAACCTGAAAGGATTAGCCTCCAGACCCGAATATATATATATATATATATATATAACACACCATCAGCTTTTCTTGAACTACGCAGGCCTCAAAAGAAACAAAATGTACATTGGGGAAAATCGTCCAAAACGTCCCTCACATTTTGTAAAATGACTTTTTTCGTCCCTCACTTTTAAAAGTGTGATTTTATATCCCTTACATATTCACATCGGACAAATTTAGTCCCTAATTAGGTTTCCGATCATTTTTTGACCGGAATCCATCATGTACAAGGCATGTGATCATTTTTTAAGGGTAAATTTGTCAAATTATATTTTACATAATCTGATTTATAGTCCTCCACATTTTATAAAATAAATTTTTTCGTCCCTTACATTTTATAAAATGATTTTTTCATCCCTCATATTTCACAAAATGAATTTCTCCATCCCTCACATTTCAAAAAATGAATATTTCCATCCCTCACTAATTATGTATGTAAGGGAAACCCTAAAAAAATGTGTGTGAATACATTTTGTTTAAACACATGTATATGTCTATTTGATTTTGCTTAATAATACGAATAGCATAAATATATGTATGTGTCTATTTGATTTCACTTAACAATACGAATACCATATATTATACGTGATCATTTGATTTCATCTAGTATTAGCTAGTAAATAATCTTGCATTCATTGTTAAGTTGGCCAATAAAGCTATTTTTGGTCAAAATACAATAAGAATATGCAAATTAAGGTTCTATTGGTAAATATTAGTCATAATTATACAAAAAGAGAAGATAGCCCACAAGTTGGGGCCCAATTACATACATGTGTTTATGCTATTATTATTAAGCAAAATCAAATAAACATATACATGTGTTTAAAAAAATGTATTCACACACATAATTAGTGAGAAATGAAAAATTCATTTTTTGAAATGTGAGGGATGAAGAAATTCATTTTGTAAAATGTGAGGGATAAAAAAAATTATTTTATAAAATGTGAGGGACGAAAACATTTATTTTATAAAATGTGGAGGACTATAAATCAGATTATGTAAAATATAATTTGACAAATTTACCCTTAAAAAATGATCACATGCCTTGCACATGATGGATTCCGGTCAGAAAATGATCGGAAACCTAGTTAGGGACTAAATTTGTCCGATGTGAATATGTAAGGGATATAAAATTACACTTTTAAAAGTGAGGGACGAAAAAAGTTATTTTACAAAATGTGCGGGACGTTTTGGACAATTTTCCCTTAAATTTTCTCCAAATTGACTTGCATTACTTGTTAAGATGGATGGTGCTCCTCCAAAGACCCAGGAGATCTCGATTCTTTATAACCATATTCTTTTCTTTTTTTTGTAGGAAAAAGGGTAAATTAACTACTAATAAAACGTAACACAGGAAGTCTGATGCAATAGTAACTTCACATTTTACCACTGTCCATTGCAATGGTAACTTCAGAGCCATATTCAATGCAATAGCAACCAAATGTTAAGTAGACTGAAGAGTGAAAACCAGACACTGATTGCCCCACAAACCTAGCCTTTTTTCCAGTATACAAACTCCTGATTGGTTAATCTCCATGAACCATGATATATGGAAAACGAACAAATAAACTTGGGATTTACAAAATGCACTTCGTGTTGAAGCCTGGTTTGAAATGAGATAAATGGTACATCCTTCAGAGGGATGGAGTCAGTCAGTCCTCAGCTTACAAAAAATGACTTCCTTCATCTTGCCTCAGCAATGCACAACATTGTCACGTCTCTATTCCCCCTATGAGCAGTAGTCGATACACTCTTCTGCATCTTAAAAACAAAACCTGAACGAACATACATACGGCAGCAACAAAAGAGGCTCTCACATTGGAAGGGCTGCTTCAGCAAGAAAATACGCCACAAAAGTAATCAGAAATCTACTCATTACCCTCTGGCTACTACAATCATATCCTTTTGTACCACAGTGAACATGCTATGAATGACGTATACATTGATGATCCATCATGAAAATGTAAATGCTGCAAATCCTGGATTTAACCGAAGCTGAATTGTATTGCCCTCGCTTCTTATACCTGGTAGATGCTATAAGATCCTGTAAGGAATCTGTTTCAAACGCATCCCAAAAGCAGCTTGAAAGAGTAATAAAACTCACCCATGATATTCAAATCAAGTGTATCCATTCAAACCAACATTAGAGCAGCAGGCAGGACATGTAAAACACATAATTTCGCTCAACATCCTCCAACTATAAAACTATTTTAAAATCCTACAAGTGCAAAACGATTGCTCGTGCAGATCCAATGATGTCTGACAGCTAACTGTCACTAACTGCAACTTTTAATCCAATAAACTCAACTGAAGGACCAAGGTATAATTCACAGCTACACACATTTTCCACGTACCAAACATTTAGCAAAACACAGTCCATATTACTTCTCTACCAAAATGAAATTAATTGTCAGATAATGCATGACTGAAAGCAAATTCAATTCCGTTAACCCTGCATAAATGTGGAATTTGAAAATCAATGGAGCTCAAAACAAACTTTTAGCAAGCTTTTGTCCCCTAAATTGCCAAAACAGTGAACTGGTGGTTTAAATTCTCCCAATGTAAAGATCCATCTGATTATTAACTAGAATGGAAAACCCAGACGTTCCCACAATAATGTGATTTAAAGCCTAAATTTAAATAAAATCAATCATCACAACAGTGGACTTGGTTAAAATTCTCATTCACGTAAAGGTCCATCTGATTCTTAACTAGCATGGAAAAAGCAAAACTCCTCCAATAATGTATCTAAACTTCAACTTAAACAAATATAAGGCTAAATCTCTTTCTAATTAAACCCCATTTAGAGGGGAGTTTACAAGACTTCCATAACAATAAAATCACAAAGGAGGTTTTACTTTAGAAATCATCCCGGCTCATGAGTGTAATAAGTTCCAAAATGTGCAATTTCTTTTTCATTTTCTCTTTTTTCAGAAGGATTGTTTTCCATTGATAGGCACAAAATATCTTAAGATTTATCGATCCTAGCTAAGGCATGTTTTCAATAAAAGCCAACTATTACTCGGAATTCCTACATGCATAAAAAATAGTTTGTGATTAATAATAGAGTTATGAGGACCTTTAGGCCCTCATCTACAATTTGAAGTACTAAATGAGATGAAATATGCATTGCTTAACACAAAGTTGGTTGCTTAAGATACATAGCTCAACCCTTGGGAAAATTGACACTACCAAGATTAATTTTTCTTCTTTATTTTCCTTGTTAGGCGACCATTGCCATGATTATCAGCAAAGAACCATAATTCATCAAACATTTAACAAGACAGAACAATCAACATTCCAAATTTTCAATGACCTCAAGTAGAAATAGATGATGCTTCCAGCCAAGAGTATAGCAAAGAAAGAATTCAACCACACAATTACATGTGTGGTACATGCTCATCAACAGAACTCAACTTTCACTGGTCTAAGGACGATAACAGAAAGAGAAAGATTGAGAAAAATGTAGAAAACTCTTAAGGCCTCAAGAGAAGCTCTTTCTTCTTTTTACTTACGGGCACCCTTTTGCTAAGCTGGTAAAACCATGTTGGTTGATACTGGCACACCAGAAAAAGACTAACTCCTCGAGGTAGGTAATCAACTGGAAGGGTCTTTTGAAGGCTTTCAGCAGAAGATCTGCTAAACAAGTATGTATGACCACCAGAATCAATGTCTGGATGTTCATGAGCAAGTTCAGAATTATTCATTCAAAAGCAGGGTCTCTTTCCCACTTTAGGTCAAGATTACTGAAAGAAAATGCGACCTTGAAAGTAAATCAAGCATATCCAGTATAACTACAAATCCAATAGACAAACTATATACTAAAGAGTTTAGACAAGGTAATAAACCATCGTATGCACGGTTTAACCAGGCTCAGATCTTGTAATAAGAAGAGGCAAAATGTAGAGCCAGTACCACCATGGCTACAAAATTCCAGTTGCATATGTGAATTTAGACAAATAGAACCAACCCATCTCAGCTCAGTTGCAATCCGGTTTGCCGGCCAAGATATGGGTCAGATTGAACTCCAGGCCCCATTACAAGCACCAGAATAGATTTTTATCATTAAATCCTCAAGCATTTTCAGAAACCTAAAACCTGATCAAGCAAAAGAAAGCTTGTCAATTAATACAAGGGATTATCAAATACATATACCACCATGCCGTTTCAAAATTCTTCGCAAAGAAGAATATGGCATAAGCATCAGCATTACAAAACAGACTGCTGTCTCAGTCATCCAAAGGGCTGTTAATTTTTTTAAAGAAAAAATTGAAAATCATTGGCAGAAACAGAGGGAAGCAACAAGCATTTAAAAACTCTCCCAGCACTCTGGCAACCTCATTCATTTCTCTTAAGTTTTGAATGTCTTATCAAAGTTGGATTTCTTTCAGCGCCACATGTACTCTTTCCACCTTTTTCTTCCTGGTCCAATATTTATTCTCAAGGTGTTCATTTCCATGTAAAAGTAAACTCTCAAAATTTATGACCAAATTTTCCTTCACTAATCTTACAAAGAACAGTAGTGGTTTTTCCATTAAATTCTTACAAAGCAATCAACAAATTCCACAAACTCGAAGATCTATGTAATATTTATCATGAATAGACCTCATTTTTATTCTTGGAGTTTATTTCGCTTCTGAGGAAGAATGCATTCCCTCCTGCATAAATTCATATAAGATAACAAAACCAGCCAAGAATGCCTCAAGAAACTGGCGATAATGGTATTGCTTTTCACATTTTGCGATGGTAGGCAAATGGGTCAGCAGTCTCTCATTACTAAAAAGTGATTCACCATTCAATGGTAGGCAAATAAGTCCAAAAGTTCTAACAAATGATTTTTATCAATAACCCAACAAACTACATTAACTCTGTCACATGGCATGGCATAACTCAAGTGGACTTGTCTAAGCTCCGTTCAGAAAGGTGACATGGGGAAGCAACTAATAGTCACTTAATCTTCTATAGGATGTTCTCCAACAATAAGATTCAACCACAACAAAAACTAATTATGATCTTAAGAACTTTTCCATGCATGAAATTCTCCAATAAACAAGCTCAATAGCAAAACCAATAGAAACTAACACTCCCTTCTCCAATACACGCTAGTTTTTTGTTTTTCTTGATTCATGATTAGTTGAGGTACATTCAAAAGTAGTCAAAAGTACAAAAAGAAATGTTATACCTAGGCATCTAGCAATGATATAATTTGGACAGACAACCCTTTCATCGGAGAATTTTAAAAAGACACCAAGGCATCACTTCCATAGATAGTTTAACTAGGCTCAGATATGTAGTGGGATGAGGCAAAATGGAGCAACAACACCGCCATGGCTGCAAAATCCCAGTTGCAAAAGTCAATGAGAAAGAACACATGCCCCCGTTTCAGCTCAGATGCCATCCGGGTTGCCCAGCCAAGATACGGGTTGGATTTAAACTCCACATGCCCCACCACCAACAAACTCAAGAAAAGATTTTTATCATCACGGCCAAAAACCATATCCAACACGACCTTAAACCCTAAACCGAAACACCAGAAGGCTTTCGTAAACTGCTGATAATTAAGCCATTTGCCGAGAACGATCAAAGAAGATTGCATCGAGTAACAGAAACAGAAGCAGAAACCAAAAAGGCAATAATTCAAGCTTCCAAGAACATCCTCAATCTCAACGAATATCAAGATTATCAAATGCTTCCAGAAGAAATTGGGAAATGTTTTTCTTTTCGTTCTGCAAAGGGTTGTTCATATTTTCCCCCCTTCTCTTTTTGGAAGGAAATCATTGGCCAAAAAAGAACAGAGGGGGGCAACAACCCTTTAAAAACTCCCCGGCCCTCTGCTGCCTCATTCGCTTCTCTTGAGTTTTTTCAGTCTTTGTGGGCCGAAGCCCTGACTTGCATTGCTTCCGCCTGCCGTGGACAGAAAAGTGAACTTTCCACCGTAGATGTAACCGACCAATTTCTGTGAGGGGTGAGCATTCGGTGCAAATGCGGTAAATCGGTGCGCTGAATTCGGTTTTTTCGGTTATTGCACCTATAGAAATCTAAACCGTTTTCAATTTCGAATTGGGCATTACCGAATTCATGCGGTACCCGATTTCAAATTCGAAAACGGTAATGAATTCGGTCTAACCGAATTCATCTATTATTTAAAAAAAAACCTGAAGCAAATTAAGAGAATATATAAACCAATCTTTATAGTTCAGCAACTACCAACCCCCGCAAGCCATTAGATGTTTCTCTTTTACACATTGCAGAAAATTCATATCCAGAATCCTAGGTACAACTTCTGGAGCCGTACTTTCACTAGATGTGCACCAGAGATTGAGAATCTCCACGGACAAGGAGGTAAAATTTTCATTTTAGCAAGTTTTTTCCTTTTTAATTTTTCTAACGGGTAAAAGGTGGAATTTTTCCCCAAGGCCTTAACTTTTAAAGGCTGCACAACTGGAGAGAGCTTCTTGTGTATAAACTACAAAGCTTATGTTATATAACACCTAATCTAAACTACTACAACAGTTAGAGTTTGCAATTGGAAGCTCAGATTTCGTCCCCTTATCAATTCAGGATAACAAATTTCCTAGTCGATCTTGGCCCATTTTAATGCCAGAGACACAGAGCCAAAAACAGAGGAGCACTTACCTAAGTGAGCCAGAGATAAGCAGTGATGAACCAGCGATGAACTAGTGAGATCTTGGTGCTTCGTCTTCGACACTCGGCAGCGATGAACCAGCACGGCAGGACACAGCCGACAGGAGACGTAGAGCGCGGCGGACTGGCAGAGGCCGGAGAGGCAGAGAGCAGCTTCGATTTGGGAATTGGGACTTGGGACTTGGGACTTGGGACTTGGGAGTGTTAGTGCTGTGAAAGCCCTAGGTGACGGCAGTCACGGCACTATGCAATATTGCAAATTTGCAATGGTTGTTTTCTCATTTTCAATTTTCATCAGCTGAAGATGAAATCCGACTTTTTCCAAATGAAGTGATATTGTAATTTTTAATTTACAAATTGGGACTCCTAAATTATAATACATTCATTATGCTCCTCAATGATTTATAAATTATTACTAAATTGATCCCCAAATTTATTTATAATTGAACACATTACTTATGTTCAAATCATTTTGTGGTTTAATTGGCATTTATTTGATCACTTATACCTAAAATCCTTGGTATATGATTTAAGAAACACATAAAAAGTGATTAATTTAAACTAATTTAGTTAGTAGTTACAATGAATTTATAATTTACAATGATTAATAATAAGTAATATTAGTTACAAACTTACAAATTACAATGAATCAATGATTAGTGATAAGTTACATTAGTTACAAACTTATAATTTATTTCAAATCAAAATAAAACTTATTTATTTTATTTGCAACTCACATGTATTCACTTACACTGGTTAGTTATTTTGTCTATACTTAAAGCCTTAAGATTAGTAAATAGATAATATGAACTTTTAACTTATTTGATCACTTATACCTACAATCCTTAGTCTATGATTTAAGGAACACATAAAAAGTGATTAATTTAAACTAGAATAAACCTTAGACTGTACAATGGTTAGTAATAATTTATGAATTTATAATTTACAATGATTAATAATAAGTAATATTAGTTACAAACTTACAAATTACAATGATTAGTGATAAGTTATGTTAGTTACAAACTTATAATTTATTTCAAATCAAAATTAAACTTATTTATTTACATATGTTATTGTGAAAGTCAATACACTAATACATTGATTTGCAATTCATATACATTCACTTACACTGCTTAGTTGTCTTATCTATACTTAAAGCCTTAAAATTAGTGAATATGTAATATAAATTTAGAGTACACTAATACTTGCAAGTTATAGATTACGCATTCAAATATTCAATAATTCAAACATGAATGATGTATCAAATTATCAATATCTAAATTCTAATTACTAATTATGTTTATTGTTTAATATTTAGTATTATACATATATGTATTAATTATTATCTAATTCTAGTCATGTTACTCATGTATAAAATAATAAGTATTATAGTTATCTTATATTGTAATGTATTACTATGCATTATTGTAGTCATATAACAATTAACAAATACTAAAATAATATAAATATATTGTACATTATTATATATTATTATTATTATAAATACATGATATGATGATAATATCATATACTAATTATTATTAATAGCATTTACCTATATAATATAATAAAGTATTAGTAGTATATACTAATACTAAATAGCATTTATCTATATATTATATAATTTTATATACCAATTTGGTAATTCGAATGCGGTAATGCGGTACCCGATTTCAATTACCGAATTTGAATGCGAAATCGGTTATTACCTAATTCATAATCTCATTACCTATTTCATACCATATTAGAATTCGGTGAATTTGGTACGTACCGAATTTGTACCAAATTACCAAATACCCGATTTCAAATTACCGAATTGAATTTGAAATCGGTTATGAATTCGGTAAGAACCGAATTTGCTCACCCCCCTTATATATTCCCGTGGCGCGAAACCCAAAGACACTAATCGAAACGGAACAGGACCGACGTGAGTGGCTCCAGAAACGGTAACGTTTGGCCTAAAATGTTCGTGTTAGACTAATTGATTTCTTCTCATATTCTTTTCTTCGCGGGTAAATGGCAAATTAGTAGCCTTTTGGTACATTACCCACCGTTTGGATTGGACTACTTTTTACAAGCTAGTTTTTTTGCCTAGGGGTGTCAATCGGGTTTTTCTGAATCGGATCCAGCAAGTCCAAACTCATTTCACAAGTTATATGAACTTTTGAATTTCTAACTTTTGGAATTTGAACTCAAATTAAAAAGGTTCAATCTCAATTCACATGATCATATGAAGTTTGGGTTCAAATCGGGTTTGATCCAAACTCATAGTTAAATACATAATTATATATAATCTATAATTTATAATTATAAATTAATACAAATTTGCATATAAATTATTAATATTTTATGTCGTAATATATACTAATATTCAAGGCACATACTAATGTGTGTGCGACTAATAGAAAAAATATTTTTGAAATATTTTGAGTATATTAATTGAAATCATTTTCAAGAAAATTGGTTTTATATTTTGAAAATACATATGTAAAAAATTCACCAAAATAAAATTTATAAAAAGTAGTTATGTGGTAGTTATTCATAACCATAATTGGTAGTTGCTAATTAAAATTAAGATTTACTAAATGAGTTAAAAATAAAATATGAAAAAAATACATATTACTTGGTAAAAAATCATATTGTTAATGGGTAGTTATCAAAGATAAATAGACTTTTGTTTATACCAAAAATTCCCTCATCATCAAGGATAGTTTAGGAAGTATATAAAGTGACAAATTTTTGTTTACCCAACCCCTCCTCCCCTCCCTTTATATATAGTATAGATAATTATAAAATATAAATATTGTTATATATATTTTTACATATATAATTATACTCATATATGAGTCGGGTTTTAATCAAACCTAAGTCTAGTATGACCTAAGGTCGGCTCACATTTAGTTCGAGTCTAATATTTAGATCCAAATTCTATCCACGCCAACTAAAGCTTAAATTTACTGAGCTTTTTCGAATTGAACAGGCCGAATTCGGACATACCCAACCCTATTGATAATCCTAATTTTCCCAAACAATACACAAACAAAAAATAACTCCAAAAATACCCTAATATCTCAAAAACAACTTACAAATACACAAATTTTTTTTTTTTTTAAAAATCAATCATACCACCTTTTTTCCTTCCACGCATTACCACCACCCACCACAGTTGTCGCCACCCCTATCCTCTCTCTTTTTTCTTTATCTCCCTCCTACCTTCTCCTCCTCCCCCCCTCTCCTTGCCCCATCTTCCTTCCCTCCTTTTCCCCTTGCCCCTGTAGTCCATCCCTTTCTTCCCCAGTCCACCCTAGATCACAAACCAGATCGCGACCTTCTAGTTGTGATTCGTGACTTGGTTGCAATCAAATTAGGTGGGAGAAAGGGAGGGGCAGGGTGGTTGGGGGAGGGAGGGGAGGAGAAAAGAGGAGGAGGGAGGAGGACGAAGAGGGAAAGGGAAAAAAGAAGAGAAGGAAGTGGTAACGATGGCAGGAGATGGTGATGTTATTTTTTATTTTTAAAAAATATCCTAAAAAATTATAAATTCTAAAAATGTCCTAAAGTGCATCTCCAAAACACCTTTAAAAACACCCCTAAAAACACTTAATACTTATAATAAAAAAAATTTCACATAGATTGGTACTTTAAAATATTTAAAAAACACCCCCAAAGATTGAGTGTTTTTGCAAGGGCAGAATGAACACAATCCCAGTCCCAGTAGGGCGGCACTGTCAGTACTAGTAACAATTTCTAAGTCCTAAGACAAAAGATAAATCTAAGCAATTATTTAATGACATAACTAATCATCCTCCTATTAACTAAAAGAACACACAAATTATTCGAAGAACTCGAGCGCGTCGATTTCTCTCCCAGTGAGACATGACAATAATAACAACACCATCATCGTCGGCGCCATTATTATCATCGCCATCATCATATTCCACGGACACCGGCCTTGCTGATGGATGCTGAAGCCGAGCATGCTTCCTTAATTCAGCATAATTCCCTGAAAAATCACGAGAAATTTCTAAGTTTGTGATGGATTTTAAAAAAATTCTACAAAAGGGGTGGTTGTGGCGAGGAATTCTGTCGGGGGGTCTTCGCATTCGTGTGAAATGCGAGTTCAGGAGAGTTCGCATTTCACGAATGCGAGCTCTCAACAGAGCTCGCATTACAGAGATGCAAATTTTTTTTCTTTTTTTTTTTTGGAGGCAGAGATTTATATTTTTGTACTAAAACAAAATGTTTTAAGATGTCACATGCGCGTTTGCATTCCTTAAAAAAAATTTATGAAATACGTTATTTTATTATAATACATTTAAATGGTGGAAATAAATTAGATCAATGTAAAAATAGAATGAAATTATTAACATGTAAGGTGTTGACTATATTTTATGAATAAAATACTAACTTTTGATCCTTTTTTGTGAAATAAATTTATTTATCAAATTCTAATTTTCCTTTGTTATTAATGAATCGTATTTATTTGTTGACAACGATGAATATTAGTTATAAGAATCTAATAATTAATAGTCATTAATATCTGTTACAATTTTTTTATTGTAATTTTAGAAATTCCATAACGCAATGCTAATTAAAAATTATATAAGTTATTTTTATGAGGTGCATGTTATTTGTTTGGTAGTTGAAAAGGAAAAGAAATCAAATATCTAGCGATTAAATCTTGCGTGTTTTACCTTTTACAATTGATGCGAATGTAGATATTTTTAGATAAAAATCACCGATTACACAACATTTGACATACTGAAATTGAAATGGGGTCTTGGCGCTGGGTAGTGGGAGCTCAGTGAGCTCGCATTCTGAAAATGCGAGCTCCGAAATGCGAGCTCCAATTGAGCTCGAATGCGAGCTCAGTGAGCTCGCATTCTCAAAATGCGAAGACCCCCCATTTACAGAAACCCCTCCAGGAAACGCCCTCGTTGTAGAATTCTTTTTTTTTTTCATCACAAACTAAGAATTCACCCGAAAAATCACACGATTCCAGAGCACAACTTCGTATCTTCGAGTTCATGTACGCACGAGCACCTTGTACCACAGTCCATCCGCTAACGTTCCCCCGACAAAGAGGGCAGAGAAGTTCCCGAACCTGCCTGTTTTCAAGGGGTGAAAACCCGTTTGGCTGATGATCAGAAGTTGGTTTTGATGGGGTTAGTCCATGCACCTTACAGAACTGATAGAAGCAATTTGAATGGCGGTAGCTTGTGTCACAGATGAAGGGTTTACAGCCTTTTTCATGGGATGAACAAATTAACTGCACAGCGTTATGCGGATGATCCATGCATATGGGGCATCTTGCTTCTTTCCACTCTGAGTCTTCCTCTCACTTTTCCTCAGAACTAGTACTGTTTATTAACTTGTTCTAGCAACTTCTGCGATGATTATTGCTTGAGTTGACATCGTAAGGAGATGCCCTTTTGTCGATGAGAATAAGTTAAGGAATTCGGGTTCCTGTGAGATCCTTTCGGCATCCTTGATGCTGATCGATGCTATGCTGCTAAAAGGCTTTGTTGAGCACGATTTTCTTTTTCAGGACTGACAAAATGCTCTACGGCTTTTCTCAGTTTCTTGAGTCGAGGATTACCTCCCAGGTTTTGAAAAACGAAGTAGTGGAAATTATTTATAGGACAGGAGGCAGTGAAGCTAAAGGGTGTTTATTTATAGGACAAACGATGCGATACCGATATAGGAATGGATTTTGTTTTCACTAGGAAACGTTTGCAGACAATTATGACGGTTATAATCTCTAAAATTAATCTATGGAATTTAGTTCCATAATCCTAAGTGGACTACAGCGCACATCACTGAACAGTAGGTCTTTAATCTAATCTTGAGGATTCTAATTCTAAGTGGACAACTAATTACTTGACCCAAAAATTTAGGACAACTACAATTTTTGTCGTGCCAGCAATTTAGGAAATTACTATAGTGAAACTAATTACTATAATTTCGTTCATCGTGCTTTCAACTTTCCGCAAAGTTTTGGCCCAAGAGGAAATGTAGAACGGACAGTTTCTTTTTTTTTTTTTTTAAAGAAAAAATTTAGGTAACTTCGGCTTCGGTCACCACCGCAGATCGGAGCATGTTTTTTGACACCATAAGCTGTTTATAGAGGTAGAATGGACAGTACCAAGTAGGGCACAACTATTTTATAGTTTGCCAAAGAGGGCCGAGGCTACTATTCACTTAATGATACTTAATTGCGCAATCGAAACTTACCACAAAGCGCTTAATGAAGTAGCTATCACTTGGCGCAAAAACTTTCATGCAATTTTTGATTATGTCATATAGATGGTGGTTCTTTTCCAATAGATGTGATGCAAGTCATTCAATGTCACTTTGGTACTTTAGTATTCAATTTATAGCTTAGTAGTTTAACAAAATTAATTACATTATACATATATTTTTTTAATCACTTTTCATTGTACAAGTTACTTTTTCAATTTCACAACCCAACAACAAATTGGTGATGGATTTGGCCTGCCTTGAGGGTTTCTTTAAGAAAATGGGTGAGAAAATGGGGCAGGTATTCTGAAAGGTTAATAGTCATGATTTGGTAAAAAAGAAAAATGTAAGACCCAAATTACATTTTTTTACATGAATTTTAACATCATGTACGAGCCCCACGACATTTTGTTGTTTTACATTTACACGTTACTGAAACTGAATTACATTTTGAACAAAGGAGATTACGTCCCATGTCTAGACTTGAACCCCATACTTCTCTAGCTAAGAATGCAAACGCTAATTCTTTAGCTAAGAATGCAAAGCTGATGTGAATCAATCAATAAATAGAAACAGGAAATGAGATGGGTGACATTGGAGAAGTATAAATGAATGGTCCCAAATTTAAGACCTTTGTTTACACCCAAAAAAAAAAAAAAATCAATCAATAGAAAGTAGCAAAGACAAACTCACACATTAACCACTCCGGAATCGATTGGGAAGTGACATAGAAATAAAAACAAGTTGTTATCTTGCACGCTAGGAAACAAGACTCGAAAATTTCATAAAAAATTTACACAATCAAATTTTAGCTTGATAATAAGCAAGTCAGGGAAATATGGTTCGAATTTTGTGGCCAATAGTTTAGGGTGGAAAAAATATTGAATTCGAATCCTGTGTCTGATAATTACGGATGAAAAGGGTGGGAGGGTAGAAGGGAAAAAAAAAATCAAGAAGATATTTATAGCATGAAAATTCAGGATCACATAAATGAGACATGCCAATAGCCCGGGTTGAACAAAAAATTTCTGCAATCGATGCCCGAGCAACTAACTTGGATATTTCAGTCAGGGAAGCAGTAAGGCTCAGAATTCAGATCTGTGAAAGAATCAGGCAGAGGGGGACAGACACCGCCATGGCTGCAAAACCACATTGGTCCATGAGCAATCTACTAGGCGCCCATGTTGCCCCGCCAAGATACGGGTCGTGTCACCCCAATGCCCACAAGAAGTAAGAACTCAAGAATTAAAGAATCTGATCTTCACAGCCTATAACAATGGAGGGGACCCGAAAACCAGCTGAAAGACTGGACCCATTCACGCTGGTGGTGACGGTGGAGACACGTTTTTACACGCGCGGGCACAAACAAATAGTAGATACCTTTCTCTGCCGGAGTATTCAGAATCTCAGAAACCAGAGCTGAAAAAAAGGGCTGTTAATTTTTTTCTTTCTTTGTTCTTTGATGAAATCATTGGCATGCAGAAAGAGGGCAACAACCCTTTAGAAAATTCCCCATTTTTCTCTCTGCAGCCTCAATTCATCCTTGAGTTCATTCTGGTCAAAAAAAAAAAGAGGCTTTTTGGTGGAGCCATTCTCTTCTACACAGACGATGAGGTCCACTTTCGTCCTCCTATTTACCAAGTTTAATGGGGACTAGTACAGTAAAATGTTTTTGGTAGTTTATGAGGAAAAAAGGAAACCATAAAAAGAACAAAAAATTAATGCACGGGTAATTATAATGCCACAATGTCTAGAATGGAGCAACCTCAGTAGCCTACCATCTTAAAAAGAGATTAAGGGACCATTCCAATTGATGTCATTTGTAGTTCACCTTTTTTCTGTAAAGACAAAAGATTTTAGCTGAGTTAATATAAGTCATTTATATTTCTTTTTAATATAATAATCTCAAAGCCAAGGGGATTATTCTAAATAATTCACCTTTATTGAGGGCAATTACTGAAAGACTTTCTAAGGTTACAGCAACCTAAAATGTAGATCACAAAATATACAAAAATACCAGTGATTTAGTTCTAGAATTGTCGAACTTTTGTTACAAAAACTGAAATATTGGCGCAGAAGGCAATTATCATTTTTACACCAAAACAAAGAAAGTAACATGAGATACCAAAGGGTTAGAAAATTTAACATGAAAAATTTAAAGAACGAGGCTAAAGCATCATCATCATACACTGGGTGAGTACTGACGTAGGCTCAGATCTGTAACAAGACGAGGCAAAAGAGAAGGCGACAGCGCCATGGCCTGCAATTTCCCAGTTGCATATGTGAAGGAGAAAGGAGGAGCTAATTGAAGCCCACCCGCTCTCAGGTCACATGCCATCAGGGTTGCCCAGCCAAGATACGGGTCGGATTCAACTCCACGCCAACAACTCAAGAAAATAACTCTATCATCACAGCCTGAAACCTTCACTAAGCAACAAAGCCCTGATGAAGAAAAATGCTTTGTCGAAGGTGATCACATCAACAATGAAAAGTTTTCATGAAATGTGATGACTTCTTGACAAGCACTTTCAGAGATAATCAAACGAAGTCCCCAGTTCACATTCCATTTCCAAACGCAGAATTCAAGAAATAATACTACTGTATCTGTCTGTCTGCTTGGAAAGGGCTGTTGATTTTCTATGTTCTTTCTGTATATACAAGAAAAATTGGAAATCATCGGCAAAACAGAGAGGGGCAACAACCCTTTGAAAAACTCCCCGGCCCTCTGGCTGCCTCATCCATTCATTTTTCTTGAGTTTCGACTCTTTTAAGGTCTCAAGCCCCCCCAAGAGGCTGAGACTTCATCATAACACTGAACCTTATTTATGCTAGTGGTGTCTCTTCCCCAAGGAGAAGGGCACGAACACCGATACAGTGCGGATGATACAACAGCAAAATTGACCAGGCAAGTCCTTAGAGCATCGAGAAAGAATAGGGTGTAACACACTCTATTACACCCATGTATTGAATCCACTCCCATTGTTGGAGCTAATTCCTTTTATTATTGTCAAAGAAGAAAAAATCGCAACAATAATATTATTCTAACAATGGTCTAGTATAGAACTATACCTACTAGACTAATTAAACCCGATAGGTAAGAGAAATTTTTTTTTGTTTTAAAGGTAGGCTATCGGACTGTCAGTTCAACAGTCCGCAACAATTTTTTTTTTAAATGTTTGGCTGCCGAGCTGACTAAACCCGATAACCATCGAAAATTTTCAAAGAAGGTGAGGCCTAACTGACAGCTTGCAGCTTAACTTTTTTTTAAAAAAGAAAAAAAGAAAAAACTTGTAGGCTGCCGAACTTTATTTTTTATTTTTTTTAATGTTCAAACATAAGAAAAAAGTTCAAGCAGATTTGCTAAATCAATTATTTTTATTTTATATTCAACCCTAAGAAAAGGTTTTAGATAAAAAAATCTCATTCAATTTATACGAAGATGCATTCCCCAAATCTTAATGTGCAACAGTCAATGCATATTTAAAAATCTTTGAAAGATAATCATTGAAATTATTATGTATAAGATTTGGTTTTATATTTTTATAAAACATATAGAAAATTGATATTTACCTAAATAAAATATACAAAGAAATTATTATTTGATAGTGGGTAGTTACAAGAATAGAGGTAGAAGCAAATATGATATTGGGTAATTAAACATAAAAAGTAATTATTAATCTAAACTATAATTTGACAAATATAACATTATTGTGCAATATAAAAATGGTGAAATGGTGAAGTTATTGTGCAATATAAGAATAGATCTCCAGGGCCTGGCTAAAGATGCAGCTCGGTGAGAAGAAATCATTTCTAAGAAAAAGAGTGCTTCTGAAGAATGGGGGTTCTTCCAGATTGTCAATGATGGGATTCCAGCGTTTTAAACAATAATCATTGAGGGTACCCATCAGTTTCATGAACAAGATACTGAGGTAAAGAAATAGTAATATACCCATGACTTAGCAAGAAAAATGTCATATAATAGCAATTTTGATCTATATCAAGCATCAGCAGCTAGCTGGAGAGACTCAATGCTTGAATTGTTATACGAGGGACTCAATGCTTAAAAAGTTAGCCCAAAAGCCCAACAGCCTCCAAGTTTTTCTTTTTTTTTTTTGAAGTGAGGCTACAGGCCGTCGGGCTGATAGCCCATAGTTTTTCTGAATTCCAATGGCTGCCAGGATTAATTAGCCCAGCAGCCAAACATTCAAAAAAAAAAAAAAAAATTGTTGTGGGCTATCGAGCTAACAGTCCGGTAGCCTAACTTCTTTTTAAAAATTCGCTTGCTTATCGGATTTAGTCAGTCCAATAGACATATTTCTACACCAGGACATTGTCAAGACTAGAGCTGGCAAAAAAGCCCAAAACCCAACAACCCGCCCAACCCGCCCATTAATTTTAAGGGATGGGTTGGGTC